>NW_024969336.1:27128-40458 GCF_019238085.1 Lagopus leucura | reverse complement strand
TCTCTTCTCTTCTCTTCTCTTCTCTTCTCTTCTCTTCTCTTCTCTTCTCTTCTCTTCTCTTCTCTTCTCTTCTCTTCTCTTCTCTTCTCTTCTCTTCTCTTCTCTTCTCTTCTCTTCTCTTCTCTTCTCTTCTTTCTTTTTTTTAATCCTTTTTCTTTTTCTTTTCTTTTTTTTCCCTTTTCATAAGCTAGTGAAGGAACTGTTTGGAAAGGAGAAAAAAAGAAAAAAAAATCACTCTAATCCCAAGAAACCTGAGCGTCTTCAGAGAATATTAGAAAATAAAGTTAAATATGGGCTCACTGGAAAAATGTGTGCCCCAGAAATAAAGGGTCCTATAGATTTAAGGTTAGGTAGTACCAGTTGAAATCTACAGACAGAAGTAATTTACTAGTTGAGTTTTTCTGAAGAAAATACTCAACTCCAGAGAGAGAACTATAAAAATTTGGAGAATATGATATAATTTTTACATGCATCTGCATAAAGTTTTATGCATATGTGTGTTTATGTGCATATTACTTGCACATTATTTGGAAAATAAATATGCGTAAGTTTGGGGATACAAACATAGTTGTTGCTGACAAGTGAAATGGGTGGTAATAGAGCTGTACTGGGCTGCAAATACAATCACAGAGAACTTGAAGAGGTCCTATGAAGAGGTAGGCACTAGTTCCCAAAGGAAATGGTTTATTGCCCTGTAAGCCAACAGAAAGTGCATGTCCTCCCACAGGTAGAGCTTTTTGGTATTTCATCTCAGAGATCCCTGGCTTCATGACCAACACAGTCTTAAAAAGAAAGTGCAAAGATACAAAAGGTGTTCTAACACTTCAAAGCAATCAATTGCTGATACAAATTCAGGCAAATATTAGCTCCTATAAAGCATCCAAGACAATCACAACCACTGGAATACAGATTGTTTAAGAAGCCCCCATCCTGACTCTGTACTAAGGGTCTCTGCTAAGAAAGATCGTACAACTGTAAAATCACAGAATTTCTTGAGTTAAAAGGGACCCTTAAAGGTCATCTAGACCAACTCCTCTACAATGAACAGGGACACCTGCAGCTCTGTCAGGTGCTCAGAGCTCCATCCTGCCTGACCTTGAATGTCTCCAGGGATGGGGCATCCACCACCTCTCTGGACAACCTGTTCCAATGCTTCATTACTCCTACTGTAAAAAGATTTTTGTTTATATCCAATTTAAATCATCCTTCCTTTATTTTGAAACCATTTCCCCTTCACTAGTCATAACAGACCCTGCTAAAGAATCTGTTCTTTCTTATAGCCCTCCTTTAGATAGCGAAAGGCTGCTATTGTGTCTCAGATCAAAAGACATCTACAGGCAGGATCTCGGGAGGTCATGAAAATCCTCCACAATGTCACATAACTTTCCTAAAGGCTGAAGCAACCAAAGGAGAACAATGCAGCTGTTTCCATACTGCACACTGATCATTATTTGCAGGTCTTGATTGTGTGCAAAGTTAGGATTTTCAGTGCTTAGCCCATGTTCTTCCATTTGGAGCCTGTTTAGCAGGCTGCTGGCACTAAGGCACCACGAGGGCCATGACATGTGACTCACCCATGTGTCTTGGGGAACCCAACTGTCCCTCCTGGTGGACCTGCTGAGTGAAAATGAACAAATGGGCAGAGACGAATACAGGTCAGCACGTTGCATGTCATTTGGTGGTCTTTCAGTTGTTGATTGCTTTCTCCATCGTAACGTCTTTGATTTTAATCGGATCATTGTGTGCACATATGGATATTCCTGGTGGCCTAACCAGTGAACATAATTAAAAGAAATGATTGCCTTTCACTTTAAGCAAACATCTGGTTTTACTTGAAACAAGATGACTTAGCTGTTTCAGAAACATTCTTGTAACCCTGGATTCACATTTTCATCTTAAAATACATATTTTCTCTGTTCAAGCAGCATGTTAATGTAAACACTATATATAACTGACAACGAAAATTTTCAGAAGTATTTGGTGCTCTGAGCATTAATGAAACCACAAGAATTATTACATTTTTGATTTGATCTCTGTAAATCTGTTTCAGCAGTCACTCTGATTTAAACAATTATTCTGATTTATTCTCCAAGAACTATAATTTGCAGAAAATGTAACCATGTGAAAACATGTTTTTGTATAGTATATCTTGGCAACCTTGTTTTGTTGTGATGTCATTGCCTTAGGTTTCATGGAAATACTGAGGGAATAAAAGGAAAACAAGACCCTCTCTTTGAAGTATATTCACATATCCCCTCTCTCTACCCTTAAAAAGGTTTTAATGGCTTTTTTCCATAATGACACTGAGTTTTATGTTATTGCTTGACTGACATTATAGTCAGAAATGTACTAAAGACTCTCGTGAAAAGAATTTAATTGAGAGGGAAGGATTTATCACCTTTCACTCCTCCCTGTCAGTTACAGATAACTGTATAATGAGTTGTTTAGAGGTCCTGGGGTTCTTTGCTTTCTTATCGTTACAGTGCCAGATTCTAAACAGTTAAACACAGATACACAGAGCAGAGAAAATGAAATTTCAGACCATTTATCAACAGCAGAAGTAACATTGGGGCTTTCTCCATTAGAACTCTATCTAATCTGGTTTATTGTAACATCTGAGGGAAGATGACTGTGCTTTATTAAACCAATAGCTCTCATTCACTTCATCACATCTGCTCTTTCTGAAGAAAAAATAAAAAATAAATAAATACAAAGTTATTAAGAGTAGCCTTCCATTATGAAAAGCATACGTTACAGACACTTACAATAGAATGAAAAATGGCAAAAGAAAATGTCTTCATATGGAAGCAATCCATCTGGATACACCTAGATATGGTATAGAGGGATTTCCAGTGCTATTAAAAAGGCTGTCCCTAGTACAAGATATTAAAAATATGCCTCATATGATTTAGGGATTTTAAACATCTCCCATGATTTTAGTGAGAGGAAGGAAAAACAACAACAACAACAAAAAAAACAACAAGTGGGGAGAAAAGAAGAGCATCACATTCAGAAACATTCCTATCTAGCTTCACATTTTTCTTCTTCCTTATATTTGACAAGAAAACACATTGGACACAAGCTCATGCCTGTCAGATGTGATCATGCATTAAAACAAATGATACCACTTGCTAATTTCCCACCACATGGGGTTCAGTACGTGTCTGGATGTTGCGTGTGTGGGAAGTTTGAAATCAGGAGCTTTTTCTTATCTACAGAACTCCACACAGAGCTGTAGGAAGCTTTCTTACTGGGGCTGATTCTGCACTCAGTCACCCCGCTCTTAATCCTCAGCCATTTCATTGGTTTCAATATAACACTTCACTGATTATGAGAACAGCTGGAATATCGAGTTATTAACTCTGTAAATATTATCAGCCACAACACTTCACTGTGGTACATAGCCCTTTTTGGTGTCCTTTTCCAGACATGGTGCTATTCAGGTCGTGTCCTTTCCCTAATGTCTGGTCTTCATAGGATTGCCCCATTAATATGTATATATTTATTTTATTTTTTTGAGGATAAAGAATCTCAAATATTGATTCTGAGTTTATGCGTTTGCTACTAAGAAATACTTTATTTAGTCTATCTTTGCAAATTTATTTTTCAATACATGTAGATCGCTCCAAAAATAATGCCTCCTATTTATTTCCATGGAAACTACAACAGATACAAACAGCACAATAACATTATTTGATAAAGGAAATTCTCAGCTACAAAACAGTATTTTTCAACATAGTCACCACCACTAGCTGTGCATTTTTGCCTATAATGAATTGTCTGCATGTTAAACCTGTGCCAGCAGAAGTGACCCCGTTTCACAGCTGTTATGATGGCATTATTACTAAGAAAATGTTGCCCACACAGTCCAGCCTTCACTGTGTTAACATCCACTGTTTGATCTCCATAAATGTTCAGCAAACATCGGTAAATGTAATTAATGCTATTTTTTGAACATGGAGGAATTCACAGACACATCTTTGCTTCAAACTCAGACGCCATTCTGTCAGAGTGCCCCTCTGCTGCCATCTGTCACACAGCAACAACATGCAATGGGGTATTGGTGGGAAGGTTCAACTTCTGCTGCCATGCCACCAACATCTGCCTCTGACTTCATGGTCCAACATAATAAAATAGGAGGCATGACTTTAGGAGCATCCCTCACTATTAAAAATCAAACAAAGAAAAAAACCAAACCCAAAGTAAAAAACTCCAAACTTTCATTTTTTGAACTGGCAACTGTCTCTACTCCACCTGCAAAAGTTAATGAATAAAATGAGTGTTGGGCATGAACTCAGTACTAGTCATATATCATGTTCTAACTATTGAAAGCAATGTTTTATAAATCTCTATAGCTTTATCCATAGATTGAGTAATTTACCATATTTCCTTCAAAATGTCAATCACTATGTCTCTAGTAAATTTGGTTCTTACTACAATAAATAAAATTAATGTTCATGTATTAAGAAGAGTTACTATAAATGATTTCTCCCTCTTTCACAACTATTGCTTTAGCAGTGATGTAGGAAATGAAGTCGTTTTGGGGAGTAGGAAACAGCAAGAGTTGTAGAGTACTTTCGAAACTCAAGTTTAAGCTGATCTCAGCCTGCCTCTGTGTTCGTCATTTCAAGGTCTGCTGCAGGTGTTCTTCACACAGAAGCTAAAAGAGCCCACTATGCCAAAACTTGGAGCTGGGAGGGATGTGTGATGGAGCATTCACAAGGAACAATAAAGGTTTCATGCTACAGAGAGAGTGAAGAAGCAAGCTGAGCAACTTGTAAAGTGTTAAAACATAAAACATGAAAATAGGTAAATAGTTCAAAAGACATTTAAGAACAGGAAGAATAGGCTTTCATTTTGGTATGAGGACTGAAGCTTGGAGATAACATTCAGAAAAGACATTGCTGAATTGCTTTTGTTCTGCTGAAGTGTTCATGAAATAAAAGAATCCAGTCCAGCTGAAATGGCACTGTCAGTAATGACAGTTTTTCCTAGTTCTATCTAAGTTGAAATTCATTTTTAATTTTTATTGCACCAACTTTCTAATTCCTCTTTTTTTTTTTTTTGTCTGGTCCCATGACTTTCTCAAAGAGTTTGGCTTTCTACCCTGCTGGAACTTAAAACTGAGGGTGAAATCTTGGCACTGCCGAAGTTAATATAAGTTTGGCCTCTGCAATGAGGTCTGGATTTTACATAGATGTTTAAGTTCTGTGGGAGAATTCATGTCTTCACTCAGGCGTTTGGCAGTTAGGTATTAAAGTCTCTTTCTTTCCACTGACACACAAGGAACCAGTTTATTATTTCAGATTAGACAGTTACTCTGAATTACGAAGGATTGTTACCATTATTTTACTCTGAATGTCAATAGTTAAGACTTGAAGGAGAAGCTGTGAGCGAACTATTGCTGCATCCTCCAAGCATTGTTTAAACCTGGGCTAAAGGAAGCAGTAAGCCATCTAGAGATGATGGGCATGTGCTGAAAGAAGACAAGTAGCCTAGGAAAAGAGTAAGTAATATTGTGGTGACAAACATCAAACAATTTTTGTGACTGGAAAGAGCTGAAGTTAGTGCAAATGATGGATATCCTACTGGGGAATATGTCTTCTCATAACTGTCTATGCTATGCTTCCCCCAAAAAGGCCCTGTGTAGTTGTGGGAGAGGCAAATGGAGTCAGGACATCTCACGTTGCGTAGAAGCAAATTGTTCAGAAAACTGTTTACTTTCAGACAAACTGTGTTTGAAGATAATGGTTGGGTCTTTGCCAACATCTCCTGGATGGACAGTTTGTTGTTCCTCTGCTCTGCGGTTAAGTTCAGAGTCACGTTGTATCTCAGAACAGAATGAGGAATCAGATTTTGTAACCCACTTTCTCTGGGTAAAATCTTACTACATCCTCTTAGTGCAGCAGATTAGATTTTGTTCCACAGGTATGGTTTCACTGAGGCAGAGAAAATGTTACTCGTGTGCTGGAAGCTAGCCCCTGGCTTAGGTTTTTAGGGAGCAGGAGTGTAATTCTGCTGTTGTCTTTTCAGCATATATTTAAAACAAATCTTCAATTAATCAGTATAAAAAGAACATGGCAGTTGATATTCCCAATGACAAAACTAATGGATTTTCCTCTGGAAGTTGTCTGTGGCTGAGTTTGCTTTTAAACAGTCACTGATCTAAGTAGCATGTGCGATGTCACTTCAAGGTGAAAGATTCACAGCAGTGCAGTGAGTACTCTAAGCATGATCATTAGAACAAATACATGTGAAAGACCAACAGTGTTATTCATCCTTTTTGATGGAACCATAATGCTGGTTTGATAGAATTATAGAATACAGCTATAGAATAGTAGAATATCTTGAGTTGGAAGGGATCCACACAGACAATTGAGTCCAACTCCTGCAGCCACATAGCAGTACACAAAATTCAAACCCTGTTTCTGAGAGCAGTGTCCAAACACTCCATGAAATCCAGCAGCCTGGGGCTGTGCCCACTACCCTGGGCAGCCTGTTCTATGCCCACTGCCCTCTGGTGCAGACCCTTTCCCTAACCCCCAGCTGTCCCTCTTCTGACACAGCTCCATGCAGTTCCCTCAGGTCCTGTTGCTGTCACAGGGAGCAGAGCTCAGTGCTTCCCTCCACTCCCTGTGAGGAGCTGCAGCCACCATGGGGCCTCCTCTCAGCTCCTCTGCTCTGCGCTGAGCTCCTCTGCTCTGAGCTGAGGTCCCAAGGACCTCAGCTGCTCTTTATATCTTGCCCTCCAGACCCTTCAGCATCTTTGTAGCCTTTGTAGGGCTGGTGGAAGCATTTGTTATGTGTTTAACAGTGCCTGACAAGGTAGAAGTGGAAGGCAAAAGCATCACTGTACTCCATAACATAATGTGGGAGGCTGTGACATTCTGCTGCTACTACTACTGAAAAAGCCTTGGTTACTGAATGCTGCTCTGGCTAGAGAAATTGACATCCTCGCCAGCTATATCATGGCTGATCTACACTGTCTTCTCTTCTCATGAAAGTCATACATTCTCACAAGTGTGGATGGCTGTGCAGACATATATGCTTATACTGGCTTATTGCCCTGTCATGTAGGAAGGAGAGTGTGGAAGAATGATTTGAAACGCTTATATGCCTGTGTGCAAGCCAGCCTATCTGTATAATGTTCCTTACGGTGTGAAAACTATACCCTGAATTCCCCACAAAGGAATCCATTTATGTAGAGTTCAGTTGAGCCATTTAACTGAGGCAAGTAGAGGATCAGAATATCACAACTGTTAAGAAGTACAAGGGCATCAGTGGAGAACCAGTGTGAAAGTAAGGACAGTAATTGGTTATGGCTCCTAGCAGGTATGCCATCAGCCTTGATTAGCCTACGTTAGTAGGTGCTGGTTGTCCTTACAGTTCTGCACACTAAATTCCCCTTCTGCAGCTGGAACTTCATCTGACAGCGCTTTGTGGAAGCTGTATGACACCTTTGCTTTCCCCTCCTACATACAGGCCTTTTCTGTTTGCGTGGGAAACAAGCTGGTTGTGTGAAAAATCCTCAAATCTGTCTGGGTCAGATCCAAGCTGGAGCACATTAGCATACCTCCATTAGTGTTAATTGGAGTTTAGACAAGCTGAAGGTCAAATGAAACAAGCGTTACACACCCAGAGCAAAGAAAGAGAAACAACGGGGCAGGTGTATTTTTTGAAATATTTCCAAGTTATTAAATTAGCTAACTTAAATTTAAATTGGTATCCTTTTAGATTTGACAGCTTTGCTTGATACTGTGCAAACCCGATAACTTTGTACCAGTGCATAGGGGAAATGATCACATTGTTTTGATAACTTTTTAAGCTACTTCTCTTTGTGAATGAACAGATATGACATAACAGCCCCATGCTCAAGTATACTGAAAGAGATTTTGTATGTCTTCTACCCTTGCTTCTGTAAGACCTCAAGAGAATATTGTGTTCACATTGCATGGCATCCTACAAAAGACACTGTAAAAAATTCTTCAAGTCAGGTCTGTGTCAGCTGTGTTACCCATGTGAGCTAAGAGAAGGTCTTGAAAAGGCCTTCATTCTGCAGTCAGTTAATGGAAATTCTCTCCTATAAAAGCAATTTCAAGCACTTTTCTGACTGTGTGAAATACTTGTCTTGCTTCTACACTGAACTGAAGGAGACATTTTCAAGTTGCACACATTTTCACCACAGTGAATTAAATAACACACGAAATCGAGCATTTCTAAAATAGACATATAGGTTTGTGTCCCATCCATCATCCCTGAGATGTGCCAGTTATACACAGTCTGTCACAGCCTTTTGCTAGTGGCTTAGCGAATAGCATGCATAGAGGACCCAGAAACAACCATAGCACTTAGGCTTTTTAATGCTACCTTCTTGCTGACTAATGTTATCTCCTCAAACCTCTTTTAAATGATGAAAGAGTTAGGATTTCAAAATAAAGCTGTTTCTGGCTTCCAGGACTATTCTACTTGCCTAATTCCTGTAACATGTCGATTTGCATTATACATGCCTAATATACATATCATAGACATCTATTTCCATTTTATGAATTATTTTAAATATATAGTTCTCTATATACAGTAAACTATATAAAAATCAGACTCTTCAGACTTCAGACTGACAAAAAAGCATCATCACCTGTTGAACAAAGCCAGGAAATGTTTCATGCTCACCTCGCTCCCCGGCCTTTCTGCAGATATTATCGTATGTATTCAGATCTGCAGGTTCCTCTTTGTGCTTAAGTTTTGGATTGGATGGATATAGTACTTACGAAGCTAAAAAGCCTTGGGTTCTGTGAATCTTTTTCCTTTAGCTTTAAGGGAATTCCTTTCCTTTTGGAGTAGCTCAGTCTGTTGCAGTTTTGCTGTCATCCTCACCAGTCCACGGTGAAAACTGAAGGAGCTAAGATATTTCATAAAATCCAAAAACACCCCTCAGATTTATCTCTTGCAAACATTTTTGCTGGTATGATACTAAATTTCTGATTTATAGGAATTCTGCCTCCAAAATATGTTGAGCTCTTAATTACTTAAGTAAAACTTCAGTGTTATCTCTCTGAATTGGATGAATACAAACAAACTTTCAGGGAACAAATGCAACCAAATAATCTATTTCCCAAGCACTGAAGTGAAGTGAAGCCTTTTTTGTGGATAATTATTAGAGAGAAACTTGGACTGACCAAAAATTAAAGTAGAATGCAAAATTGAGCTAAGATGTATTAAAAGGCTGCATATTTTATATATTGAACCACAGAATATTCTGCGAAACAATGGTGCTCTCTTTAACAAAACTCTATTAAGGAAAGAGGCCTGTCAGGGGAACTCATTTTTCAATCCAGTTAGATTTTGTATTTAACATATTCCCACTCTGTATATTTTTCTGTGGTGACTGCTAAGTAA
Source organism: Lagopus leucura (assembly GCF_019238085.1). Classification (NCBI taxonomy): domain Eukaryota; kingdom Metazoa; phylum Chordata; class Aves; order Galliformes; family Phasianidae; genus Lagopus; species Lagopus leucura. The sequence continues at coordinate 31,062 of NW_024969336.1, read as the reverse complement.
AGTATATATACTCTTGAATATTTGCTTACTTCTGGAATGGGAAATTTCCACACAGTTTAGTGATTTAAGAACTGATTCTAATGTAATAAAAAAACCTTTGGGAATACTTAGTGTTACTCAATCTGTAGAACAGACCTTGTTCATTTAGGGCACCATTCAATTCACAAAGTCTTTCCATGGATTTCAGGGGGGTTGAACTGCACCCTTCAGCCACCAGTGGGCAAATTGCATATCTGTTCAATATTCAGACTTCATTAGATCTTCTGAAGAACTGCTCTAGGAGTTGATCACCCTTTAGTTATTACTCACCCAGTCATTCTTTCTTGAAGAAATAAAAATTTAGAAAGAAGCACGAGGAGGCTCAAACAGGTCATCATGTTCCTTGATGAAGTATAGTTTATCTGAACTGCTGCAATTGACTGTGAACGTACTGTTAACAGAGAGTGCAAGGTAGGGCAACCTGGCTATCACAGGAAGAACAGTTAAAGATCAATCATGCTGTATTTTCAATAGGGAAGAGTGCATACATGGAAAATAGCAGCATCCCCATTGACTCAACTTGCTGACCAACTAAAGCATCAGGCACTGGAGCACCTTGTGGCTTCACAGTGGTCTGTGGGTAATTCATACACGTAATCACTGCTTAGAAGATTTGGAAAAAGATACCCCACAGTACAACTCATTCATACAAATCCTGGCCACAAGATATAAACCAATATGAACAATCATGCAATACTTCTGAATAGCAACATTTTGATGAAGAACTTGCAAGCCAAAGTGCAAGCAAAGTTCATAAATTTCTTCCCATTTACAGTTTCAATCGGTAGCAGCAGCTTATAAATTAGAATTTACCAATTAGAGAATTACAGAATAATTTAGGAGGTCACCTGGTTTAATAAGTGCTGGAGCAGTGCTGAATCCAAAGCTAGACTTTATTGCTCAGTGATGAGTACAAGTGGATATATAACATGACTTTTGTGCTATTCATTTTAGTCAACATTTATTATAAACTGGTATTGCATTCTAAAATCTTAGCTAATAGATAAAATCGTTACTTTTAGTCTCTGAACTGTAACTTCGAGTTCAACACAAAAAGTGATACAGGATTTCATTTAAAGATTTTTTTTTCTGAATGATTGAAATTAATCATGCCTTTGAAACTCAAACTCACAAACACAATTCCAACCTGAGTATTAAAGTTTATTTTAATAGTAGAAAGTGCAGAAAAGTGTTGTAAAGTGCAAGGTTCAGATGATTGCACAAGATTAATCAGTACTTTTTTCTTCAACCAAGTAAATCATCAACTTTGCTACTACTCTCACCTTCTTTTTTTAACATAAAATTCTTCCTCTTCTGTACTCAGAAAAAGACAAAAATACCTATGCTTCTTTTTTTAATCTACTATACATGTATTGTTAACAAAATAATGGAATCTTAGTATCATTTGATTTGGAAGAGACCTTTAAATGCCATCTAGTCCCACTCCTCTGCAATGAACAAGGACATCTACAGCTTGATCAAGTTGCTCAGAGCCCCATCCAGGGACACAGTATCCACTGCCCCTCTGGACAATCCATACCAGTGCTTCACTATCCTTATTGCAAAAAACTTTTTGCTTATATTCGATCTAAATCTCCCATCTTTTAGTTTGAAACCATTTGCCTTTATCCTATCACAACAGATCCTGCAAAAGAGTCTGTCCCCTTCCTTCTTACAGCCCCCCCCCCCCCTTTAGATACTCAAAGGCTGCTATCAGGTCCCTCTGGAGCCTTCTCTTCAACAGCTCCAACTCTCTCAGCCTGTCCTCGAAGGAGAGGTGTTTCATTCCTTGGATCATTTTTGTGGCCCTCTTCAGGATATGCTCCAACAGGTCAATGTCTCTATTGTACTGAGGACTCCACATCTGGACACAATACTCCAGATGAGGTCTCACCAGCACAGAGCAGATGGGCAGGATCACTTCTGTCGAGATGCTGGTCACGCTTCTTTCAAAGTATCTCAGGATACAATTGGCTTTCTGGGCTATGAAGGCAGATTGCTGGCTCATGTTCACTTTGCCATCCACCTGTATTCCCGGTCTTATTTCGGCAGGACAGTGCTCCATTCTTACATCCCCAGCTTGTACTGATAGCAGGGGTTGCCATGACCAGGTTCAAGACTTTGCACCCTATTGTTGAAGTTCATGAGATTCTCCTGAGCCCACCGCCTATCCTGTCTGCGTCCCTCTGAATGGCAACCCATTCCTTGGTGTGTTAACTGCACCCCACAGCTTGGTGTCATTTGCAGACTTGCTGAGGGTGCTCTGATCCCTCTGTTGATGTCACTGATATATCAGTCCCAAAACTGACCCCTGGGCGACAACACTTGTCACTGATCTCCATCCAGACACTGAGTCAGTGACTACTACTCTCTGGGTACAATCTCACAACCAGTTCCTTGTCCATCAAACAATCCACTCATCAAATTCACATCTTTCCAATTTAGAGAGAAGTATGTTGTGAGGGACCTTACCGAAGTCCAGACAAATGACATGAGTGGCTCTTCCCTTATCCACTGACACAGATATGCCATTATAGAAGATCACAATGTTGGTCAGGGAAGCTAGGAGCTGACAGTTCCACTTATGATTCCAGCCATCTTATCATTTTTGAAAAATGATAATGGAAAATCATAGTCATAAAGTCAAAATCAAAATCATAAGTAATCTGCAAATACTTCACATAGTACTTGATTAAGAGCAAAGCGATTAGAAATACTGAGGGATGTTTAACGAAGATCAGAAAGTGTTGCTGATATCATTCAGCTATATTTTCGAGGTTTTTGAAATCCTTGCTCTGTAAGTAGCACCAAATGTGTGTGCAAGAATGAGTAGTAAACCAAAGTAAAGCTGCTGCTTTTTCACAGTATCAAAAGTGCAAGATGCCATAATCTATAGCTGAGAAATGTTGTCTTTTCTTTCTTCCCTGAGGCCAAACCAGCTTTGTTTGCATAAGGGCCTTTCTCTTAAAACTTAACAACAATGAAGATTCATAGCCTCTATTTTATAAAATATTCTATAAAGTATGTATGAAATGTTCTGGCAATGTAAAAAAGCCACAAGACACCCATTATATTTATTTCGAGGTCTTTTTACACTGGTATATAGCAGGTATTATATAGTATAGCCTATGGTATGAATGAGAAAAACTGCAGTGGATTCTAAAGCTGTTGTGGACAGAGAATGGGAAATGTCTGCATCTATAAATCCTGAATCACTCATTGCCTTTGCACAGAACTTACTGACTGGCCCATTCCAGTACAACTGTACAAGCTATCTTGTACCTCAAGCACATCCTTTTGTTAAGTGATCTAGGGATACTTATAGTTGCAGAAAAAAAATATTTTTTCCAGAAAAATGCATGTAAAAGGGGGATAAGAAGAACAGGGGAAAGTCATTAATGAGACAATTGCCCTACTCAACATTTTCTAGATGTGATTATATTGGTTTCATTTATTTATACTTTTGCTGGAGCTGAGCACTTCACTGAAACATCTCATTCTCTTCACCGCTTTATTTACAGAGAAAGATGAGACTGAAACCACTTGGTCCAGTTTTGCTGAAATTTTTTCTTAAGTGACTTTTCTATAACTGTTTTCACTTCTCCTCAGCAGACTTGGAGAATGTGAGATGTTTTGTTGCCAGCAGCGAACCTTGATTATCAGACAATGTGGCTATAGAGTGCAAATGTACTTCTGCATGGCATTTGGATCAGTTTCTTCCAGCAGAAGATAAATGAGCAATGCTCCTTGGGTTAGTTATTAAAATGGAATCCTCAGGTAAGTATGGTAAAGAACAAAACCAGCTCCTCTCACCTAGTTCATAGCAGTGAGTGCAAAGAACTCCTTGCAACTTCTTTTTTTTTTTTTTTTTTTTTTTTTTTTTTTTTTTTTTTTT
>NW_024969336.1:0-27028 GCF_019238085.1 Lagopus leucura | reverse complement strand
TTTTTTTTTTTTTTTTTTTTTTTTTTTTTTTTTTTTTCCCCCCCCCAACTCTACTGGGTGGTCAAGAGCTTACAGCAAATTCAGCATCAGGAATTAAATCACAGACAGTGATTCAATTCATGCAGTATATACATGAAAGAGATGTGCAAGCTTCTCCCATCATATGTCCCATCATATTCTTCAAACTGGGAGTCAACATGCAAAACGATAATCAGTAGGTGCTAAGTTGTAGCTGTACTTCATTTCCATGTCCTTCTATCCTCTTTAAGGTTCTATACAGCTATTGCTTTGACATATAACTTTCTTGAAGGGCAAATAGTAGGGGACCAAATCCTACACCTAAATACAGTATCTTTTGCTATGTTTATGTTTCTGGGTATGATGGACTGCCCCTCATCAACAGCCAAACACTCACCCCTTGCTCATGGTTCCTCAGCAGGATGGGGAGAAAGAAGGAAAGCAAAAATACCCATAGATCAAGATAGCAATTTAGTAGAGAAAGCAAAAGCTGAGTGCAGAAGCAAATCAACAAGAGGAATTTTTCCAATCTGGAGGCAGATGTCCAGCCACTTCATTGTGCATAATGATTGTTTGGAACGATGGATGCCATAACCACGTGCCCCCAACTCTTCTCCCTTCTCCCTTCCCAGGGCATTTATTACTGAGCAGTTTCATAAGGTTATTCAATATCACTTTGATCAGTTGGGGTCGGTTGTCCACTCCCCTCCCATGTATTGGCTTTGGACCTTGCTTTTATTTCAAGTCTACTATCTTTCTTACCTTCAGAGAAGCCATATTGCAGCACTGTGATGATTCCTGACTTATACCATGGTCAGGTGAAAAAAACAAAAAAAAAAAAAACCAAAAAAACAAAAAAACCAGCTTTAAAATATAGCAAAACACTCATCAGGAAAATATATGTATATATACGAGAAGGTGGGTGTAGCTACCAAACCACTGATACTCGTTTTTCCAGCCCTGCCAAACCTATTTCTAATCCTGCCAGAAACGTTTCTATCATAATGTAGTTCACCTGTAGAGGCCACGAGTCTTCCACAGCAAGTTTTACACGGGTATGAGGAATGTGGGCAACGAAGCATGAAGTAGTAATTTCCAGCCCTGGCCAAGCCTAGGTGTATCTGGGTGCTGCTGACATGACAGCTTTATGCCTACTCTGTTAGTACCTCTCAAATGTCGTGCTAGCAGCCAGATAGTTTAGATGCTGAGTAATTTTGGCAGCCTTGATTTAAATTGTAAATCCACATAAACATTATTTCTATTGAAGAAATAATGGTGTGAATGTAAAATATATATTCTAGAAGAATTATAACTCTTGACGTCTTTTCGCTGGCTGGCAAGTAGCATTTCTGACTGAGTTGCTACAGAAAGGAGTGAAGTCACGCTTGAGGAGTGCTGAATCACAAGAGAAGAGGGCAGCTGGAATTGATCTGTCTAGTCTGATGTGGATGGGGCAGCCCTGTCTGGAAACATAAAGCGCGGGATGCACAAGAAGAAGATCTCAATGTTTAATCCTAGCAGACGCCTCCAAATAAATTAGCTGTCAGTTTCCGTATGAAAGGCTGAGGCAGTCATTCTTGACCTGTCCAGGGGTGCATCTTCTGCTGTGGAAATGCAGAAACCTTTTTGAGTAGTCTGTCCCACCCACGGGACAGGGCTGCCTTGCTGCAGGTGAAGGACATCCCTAGTCTTTGTGGTTAACATCCAGACATGGCCTCTTTCAAACTGTTTGATAATTTATTAGCACTTAAATGTTGTTGAAAAACCCATAATTCATAGCTTTAGCACCTGAGTAAGTGTTAAATGGCTGGCAGGAGGGCTATCTGGGGGAACAGTACTGGTGTTTAACACCTCATTATCACTTTCCAGTGTCCTCTGGCTAGATAACTGAGAACTGCAATATGGAAAGGTTTCAGAAAGATTTTGGAAATATTACTTACCTAACAGAAAATTAAAATCTAGCAAGTCCTCTTTGCTCTTTTTTGAAAGTGATCTCTGTTTCCCTATTTTCTGGAAATAGAAATTGGCAGAAGGAGGGTAAATTGCTGTGATGCAGAACAGTGACAATCTTGTCTCTTTCTATAGAAGAGGGGCTGACACATTTACTGTAAAGCATGAAAACAAAACATTATATGCAGAAATAATATCAAAAGAGAAGAGGTACTCAGCAATGGCATGTGACAAGTGGGTAGCAAAAAAATATGAAAAAGTGAAAGGGTGAGACAGGTTTCATGCCATCATCTTTGTCCTTTTTAGGCTTCTTGAGGAAGCCAGCTGGGTGACTTGGCACAAAAGTGCTTGGTCTGGGTGCAGGAGCAAAAAAATAAGCCTGGAAGAGACTGCCAAGCCCACTGCTATCACAGTGACAGCTGATAAAATCATAAACTCTGAAATGTGGCTAGAAATGATTTTTATCCCATCATTTAAACATTGCCCCACTTCGGCATTAAAGTCCACCAAAGATTTTTAAAGTTTTTTTCTTTTTTTTTTTTCCTCTTTTTCTTTAAACCAGAGTTTTTCTATGGAGAATTTATATCCATTTATTTTTCTATCACATTTTCTTTAGCCTCAAACATATTTCTTTTCCCAGTGCCTATATCTCTCCTATAGATTTAAAGTATAATTACATCTTTGCTCCTTTTCTAAACTTAGATGATCAGGTCTAGACTGCATGGTTTCTGATTGCATTTTCCTATAAAAACAGACTTTGTTCCAGCCTGCAGTGATCTTTATAGAATAGAGATTCAGAAAGGTTTTCTGATAATCCAGTCACACATGTCTTCCCAGCATCACTATTGCTGTTCTCTTCAGTCCTGCTGGAGCTATTCCTTGCTGTCTAGCATGCTATGTCAGGAAACAGTTACTGTGAAAAATTACCCAGAGAAATCAGAGGAAGAAGCTCCTGGAAGGACTGGTGGTCTGCTGGGATCCTGAGGAAATGAGCTGTAAGCTGGAAGGTTGGATGGCTCCTGACTTGCAGTGAAGATTTATGGGATAAGCAAGCTACCGATTAAAGGCAGCTGAAAAGGGGATTATCAACAGTAAGGAACCAGTTCATGGATGGTGTTTTCAGCAAGAGACTTTCTGAAGCGAAAGGATAATTAAATATGTAATATAGAAAGTCATTGTGATGGTATAACAGGAGCTTTACCATGAGGGAGGTGGAAATATTTTTAGCATCATGCTGTGTAGGTCACACACCTGTGATCAGTAATTTCCATAATTATCGCCCCCGATAGACCCTGTGGTAATGGGACAACCTGGGTCTAGGTGTTGCCAATTTTATGCTAAAGACTCCAGATGTTGCTTTAGGGAGAAAGGGCCTCTCTAGGAGCAACTGCAATGATAAATCTTTGGAATGCCAAAATCAGCCCTAAAACACGAGTGGCAGCTTGTATCTAAGAATAAAGTGGAGGCCTGTGTGCCAATGTCAGGAGGTGCATCCTTGCTGAGTGCACATAGTTCTCTTTCCACCTCAAAATGACTTTTCTGGACTTTTATGCATTTTATTATGTAGGGTACAGTATACAAATAGCTGCTGTGTAAAACTGAACAGCAGGTCAGAAGAAAGATGATGCTGTAACTAAATTGCACGGCAGTACTGACACCTCTTAGTCTGCAAGTCTGAGGCTACGATGCTGAATACTAACATTTCCATTTAGGCTGATGTTTGACAGAATTAGAAAAAGTGGTGGTGTCAAAAGGACTACTGTTCCTGCAGCTGACAAGGAAACCATTTTATATAATTGTTTCAGCCTACAGAAGAGGGTAATTCCTTTGGACATTGCTGGGTTTTATTTTTGTAAAGAGTGAATAAATTATCTCGGTCCCCTGGATCAGAGGATGTTAAGTTCAAATCCTGTTGCTGGAATAATCACTACAAAATAGTTCAGTGTTGATTCTGCAATTTGTGGGTAGTTTTGGTGGGAAAGGCATTTTTCCAAGTTTTCTCTCTTGATGTGTTGAAATTACAGAAAAAGTGAATTGTCTAAAGGGTGGCCAGGATAGTCAAAATGGCAATTGGCTGTAATATGTACAATAAAAGTTGACTAAATTCAATAAAATAGTACCCCACTGCTAGATTTTTGCCTCTACCAAAAACCTGTGACAACTTAACTAGATTTGGTCATTTTAATAATTCTTCAGGTGTCTCCTTTAGAAGTCCTAGGTACAGAGCCCCCGTAAGCATTAGGAAATCTCACATTTCATTTCTGCGGAATTTAAAGGTGTTCTCTTGTGAGGTTCTGCTTCACAGAAGGTTAGAAAAAAGCAGTTGCTTATGTTGAAACATCTGATCCCTATTACTATATTTAATATGGACTACTTTAACAAAATTCACATTGTTATAGGATTCCAACTTCAAATTCATTGGATTCTTGTTTATGTATTATTCTTGACCAATCAGTTACTTGAGAGGTGAATGACAGGTGCTTGTTAGTTTACATACAACTTTATAAAGAAATTAAAGAATCAATAAAATGATACAAAACCAGAGAAATAATAACAATAAAAATCACTCACTGTCTAGTGATTGATGGTGTTGATACCATGAAAATGTTTCTTTTTGTATTATTCCAGTCTGTTTGTCCTCTTCCCTGAAGAACCAAAAAGGTATTTTGGGGGTTTTATGAGGTTGATGAGGTTTATCACATTTTTCTCAGGTACTTTATTACAAGAACTACTGATCTTCACCACTCTGGGATCACTGCTGTAAACCAAGAGCTGACCCTTTCTGCCGTTGTGCACCCAGCAGATGCAGACAGCACAGCAAGTGAAATGTGAGTTCATTTAATATGTGAACTTCGTTCCTTTTTCTTGGGGAAGAATTTTCTTAAATAAGATATAAAATATTGATGTGAGATTTCCCTTTGTTCAGCTCTGAAGAATATGGAAATAAACATTTGGCACTTGATGCTTGATGATAAAACAATGTTTGCTGGGCCACAGTTAGAACCATAGAATCATTGAGGTTGGAAAAGATCTCTGAATCATCTAAGCCAACCATCCATCTACCACCAATACTGCCCACTACACCACGTCCCTCAGTGCCACATCTACCCTTCTCATGAACACCTCCAGGGATGGTGACTCCACCATCTCCCCGGGCAGCCTGTTCCAATGCCTCATCACTCTGTTTGAGAAGAAACGCTTCAAAATATCTAACCTGAACCTCCCTGGTGCTACATGAGGCTGTTCCCTCTCATCCTGTCGTTTTCACCTGAGAGAAAAGGCCGACCTCCGCCTCACCACAACCTCCTTTCAGGGGGTTGTAGAGAACAATAAGGTCTGCCCTGAGCCAAGATTTTGATTATCCACAATCTTGTCTTCATCCATCAAAATGAGCGTGATTGTATTCAGATTAATTTTGCTTCAAATCTTGAAGGAGCAGGAACTGGCTACATGTTGCTTGTTAATGTTAACAGTTTTTTTAATATCATAACTAAGTGGCCTTTTAGAACCTTATTAATTTGGCTGGTTTTATGCTGAGTATTTCTTTCATGGGCAGCCCCTTCTCAGCAACCTGCAAGACCACTGTAAGTTGTAACAACAGAGGAGTCATAGAGATTTGAGTGGTGAGTAGTTAACTGTTTTGTTATGGTTGTGTCTAATTACTATTCAAGCTCTGCTACTTCACAGGGATTTCACTCTTAGGGTCTCTAAACAGAAATCTGTTAGTTTTGGCAGCCTCTGGTCTGCTGTGTAACATTCATCAGTGTCTTTCACTGGAGTTTCAAAGGCAACACTTAGATGTAATGGTTTTGCTATGAAACAAAACAGAGAATGAGTATTGTGGTGTTGAAAACACATTTCACAGAGTTGTTACAGGTCTTCTGGAAGGCTGCCCTTTATTTAATTAATCTTTCTGCATTTTGTTGTTGCGTTTTCCCTCACTGTTTTATTATTCTCTGAAGGATTCGGTCCCCAGAGCCTTCTGCAGGGAAAGGTCTGCTGGATTAGATGTGGTGCCTTCCACCTGGTGCATTTCCATGAGCCCCTCATGATTAGCAGTGTGGTGTGCAGGCCTACTGTGAACGATCAAATGATCTGTTTTCTTTTCCCTTGAGGTGAACCACATTCGCTTGTACAAGAAAGCAAAACCTCCTCAGCAGACCTGAAAAGCAGCCTACTGCTTTGGAGAGGGCTCTAATAGGCACTGATGTAAAACCCTGACCCCTGTTAATGTGATTCTATTTGCCATGAAGCCTTTTTTAGACATTCATTTATTAGATGTGTATTTATTATATAAGTAGGTGATGCCAGCATGCTCTGCTGGATTAAAGCTTGTTGAGTTAAATGATTATTCTAGAAAGATTTATTTTCCTCTGAATGTAATTTTACACACCAGCCCAGTGAAATGAGCACAGTGGAAAATCTCACTCCACTGCTTTGATGGACTAAACTGGTGCCATCCACACTCGGCAGACAAGGGCTTAAGAAACTGGGACTTTTTCATAACGTCATGAAATGACAGCTTAGGTGTTAAGTAATTTCTGTGGTAGACAAACACCTGGAAGCAAAGAAGCAGTTTGTCTTTGGCAGAGCTCTGGCTGAACTCATTGTCCAGCCTGGGATTTATCCAGACAGCTCATGGTTTTGGCTACATCTAAATAAACAGCTTTGAATGCTGGCTTAGAGATATTAATGGGTTTCTTGCATCATTTATGACTATGTGTAGTGGCAATTGTGCTCCAACAAATCCACTGCGTAAATCAGGTGTGTATTTTGGCATGGCCAAACCTGTGTGGAAGAGAGCTTTTAAGTAAGGAAAAGAAAAGTTGCCTCATAAATGTCAATCGGATATTCCATCAGACTCCAGGAGAATATGACAGGGTTACCATCCATGAATGCAGATGAATGATTAGAAAATGAATGTACACTGACTGTGATCTTTCATCATCGTTACTACTTAGTCTGAGGGAATAAAGATGCAGTTCCCATCCCTTTATTTTATTATATGTAGGGTCTATATACATCTATATGTACATAGTTGTCACCTGAGAACCTAACTGCAGTTTATTTGAAATGTTTGATACATAATGTATCTTATAGTTGGTTTAAGTTCTATTTGTGTGCCAGCTATGGGTTGAATATAGCTGTAGTGTGAGACTAAAAGAAAAGTGAAAACTGTGTAAAGGAGAAAGAGTGTCATAATTTTCAAATCTGTTGGCTGTGTAACCTCATTACTATCAGTGTATTGGTGGAAGAGTGTTATTACATTAACAAATAGGCAGTGATGTTTAAGAAGCTAATGAGTTGGTGGGCCACACTTCAGGGTCACATGATAGTGGCCTCTGGTTTTCTTTTGAAGGTGTTTTGGACCAGAAGTTTGATCTAAGTTGCTTTGACTTCACTTTCTGGAAAAAATGGACTTACTTCAAGAATGATAAAGGGATCCTAAAGAGATCATTAGTAGTTGTTAGAGGTAGAAATCTTGCATATCTCTACAAATTCTACAGAAGCTGGTAAACGTATGGAACTTCAGTCCTTACCTTCATAAAATAGTTGATGAATGTTCAGGCCTCTAAAATAACTGCACCATGAGAAACCAGGTCCTTTTTTATATATAGGTTGCTCCAAAAGTTATGCCTCCTAATTATTTCCAAAGAAACTACAACACATACAAAAACCACAATATCATTATTTGATAAAACAAATTCTCAGCTACAAAACAAAACACTGTTTTTCTACATAGGCACCACCATTGGCTGTATGTTTTTGCCAGAGATGAACAAGTGCCTGCATGCTGTGCTCATGAAAATCTGGGAGGTGGCCCACTGTCGTCACTGATGAAACACACCTCCCAGTGCCTCACAGTGCTCACATTCACTGTCTGATCTCCAGAAATGTTCAGAAAGTGTCAAGGAATGTCAGTGGATGCCATTTTTCTTCATGGAGGAATTTAGGTTCCACCCCTTCGCTTCATACTCACTTCCATGTCAGATGGCACTTTGTCAAGAGTGCCACTCTGCTGCCATCTGTCCCATGGCAACAACTTGTGTTGCTGGGAAGGTTCAACCTCTATTCCCATACCACCAGCAACCGCCTCTGATGTCATGGGCCAACATAATGAAATAAAAGGGAGTGCTTTCTGACAAAGAACCGGCTCATGATGAGACTTTTCTACAATGGAAGCTTACATCTCTCTTTGTCACCTTTTTTTTCCCTTTAACTCAAAATTTGTGAATTATAGGTCTCTTTAAATAACAAAGGCAGCTATTCTTTGTAATTAGGATGGATTCTATTTTACTCTCTCCTTTTGAAGTGAAAGCTGAGAAATCTAAGGAGAATGCTCTTTATCTGCTTCTACCCTACTATTTGCTTCACTCTCAGCATTGGGTCTTCTAGCTTGTCCTCCATCTTTTTTTCTGGCACTTATACAGTGAGGGAACACAACTGATATTGGTTATGACATGATGAAGTATGTCAGTCCATAAAGACTTTTTGCCTGAGAAAGAAAGAATGACATCTGGACATCATTCACTGCTTTTATACCCACATTGTTCTTCTCAGAATACTTCTGGTCTATGGACAAATATTCATTTTTATACACTGAAGGGAGACTGAACTTTGCATGTTCAAGAATCTGTGGCAGACCTGGCTTTTCAGTGCTGAAAGTTTAAAAAAAAAACCCACAAATATGAATCCAGAGTAAAGGAAAATGTACACATACATTGGTGTGGGGTTCTGGACACACGGGATTGCAGGAGAGTAAAAACAAATTGATCAATATCAATTTACTGTGGCCTAAAATATCACCCTGTATGAACTAATCGATGGTGAGTAGCTAGAAACATATTGTATCTTGAGACAAATATGTGTGGGACAAGTGAAATTTCATAGCCTTGTGTTTGCCATAGTCTAAGAGCTCACACACAGGCAGTTACTGCTCTGCTGCACAGGAATGTATGACAATTTGGGATGCTACTGACTGTATGCTTGAGGTCCTTGCTGTGTTCTCTGCTAGTAATATCTGCATGAACTTAAAAAATAGCAGCTTTTGAAACTAAGAACAATTTGTAAGTATTCTGACTTCAAGTACTCACTCTACTATCTAGGTTAAAAATTTTGAAATGAGGTTGGCATTTCAAATACTTCTCTGAGTTCTGCAGCCTAGATCCATCCTTCATATTTGGGCTATTTTAACAGCTAGAAGCCTCTTGACTTCTAGTGTTTGATGAAAAAAATTTCTTCCAAGGTGTGATGGAGGTGGGTTGCATCATGCTCTGGAACTCCCACTGCATCCACTGGCTGCAGGAGAAACATAAAGAAGTGTGGGCTCCTATTCTTGGTTGCTGGAGTTAAGTGCCTGAAATGAGTTGGTCTGAATCTGAGTTTCAGCAAGAGAAAACAGGAGGGGAGAGAAATTTTGTAAATCAACAGACTTTTTCCTGATTTCTTCTTGTCTACCTTTAAAAAAAAATAAATTCAAAGCCACTTCATCAGTTTTATTGTGTTTTACTGGTTTGTAAATCAGGTTGTGAAAGGGACATTCAGGATATTTGATGTCAGACTCTAGTCCAACTCTTTAACCAGGTTATACCCAGTTTACCCAAATTGGATCTGCCTTCTTTAAGAATCAAAACCACAAACCTTTATGAAGGACTAAAATGTATTTTTCTCTTTTCATGAGGAAACATTCTACCAAAATAAATATTTTATGTAAATAAGTCTGGCATTTCAGAAGATTTAATTTATCTATAAAATAGTACTTGGAGTGGTTCTCCGATTATAGCTTCTAATGGATCTATTGTTATCCATGTCTAACACACACAAACAAACAAGAAAACACTCAAAAAAGGACTAAAATACAAAAAACTTGTTTAAAAATAGCAACTTGACACACAGCCCAAAGTATCCTCCTGCAAACAATGCCCCATCGGGTGCCATAATTTCTAAGGTCTTAGCCATGGCAAGCAGAACTTTTAAGTTACACTCTACTATTTGTCAGCCATTAAACAAAGCCAGCATGTAGTGCCCTAGCTGAAAGGAAATCCAACACTCACAGAGTGCCTTTCACAAAGCTCCCACCAAGAAATGAGTCATCTGGGGACTCGCCACTGTCTGTGGAAGCTCATAAAACACGAGCTCTGCCATTTGGTGGCTTCATTTGAAAACGACTGACTTGTGTTTCTTTCTCACTGAATGGCAACGTAAACTGCCAACACAGAGTGTGTCCACTTTAAAGGCTGTCTCTCTCTCTAGTGTCTTGCCAGTTCTTGTAAAAGCTGAGTCTGTGTTATGAATAGGGCACCCCTCTGCAGACCCCAGGGTGGGATAAGCAGGTTTCTCTAAATGGCTCCAAGCAGCAAGGGGTAGGCTCCTCCGTGGGGAGAGCGGGGCATGTCTTCAGATGGACTCACTCTTTGACCTCCCACATTACTTATGAAGTCTATTGGGATCGCAGGCTTTGTGTTTGAATTTCAAATGAGGAGTGGGATGAGCAAATATATTTGCTTAGCATATGGCTATGAATACTCATTAGAAAATAAACCTGTGGGAGGAGGCAGGATGGATGTCATAAAAGCTGGAAAAGTTCATTTGGGAGGGATATGCTTTTGTTTCTAGCTGTAATCATTTCTGATCCAGACTGTGGTATGAATTTGGTGCCCAGCTGTGGCATTGAGTTCAGTGTCCTCTGAGTTCAGCAGTTCCACAGCCTGGAAAAACATTGCAAAGAACAGTTTGCAGTGGAAAGGTGAAGTGTGAAAATAGCTCCAACTGCTCAGCAGATTGTGATTTCTGTTTTACGCCTTTTGGCAGCCTCATGCTTTTTACTTTCTCTTACATTACCAACATACATAAAACTCAAGCCCCTGGATTTCTGGCCTATTAGCTGTTTTTCACAGAGGAGTTAGCCCAACTTAAGTTGCTCAGGATGCGTTTACCTTCAGTACAGCATCACCTGTCTCTTGAGTAGACACGAGGGACTCGGTTGTGTGAACTCTTGGTGGGGATTGTTCAATGTTATTATTGCAAATCACCCTGGGAGCACACCCTCTGCTGTCCTGTGCCCTAAAGACCCTTGTCTCTCCCCATGCCTCTGCGTTTGAAGCACTAATGATGAGAGGACCTGGCCAGACTGGCTTACATCAAGAGTTCTCTGTAAATGTCATACTGTTTTTCGTTGTGCAGAGATAGATTCCTTGTCATAGAAGCTCTATTAACTCTGAAAAGTTTATTTTACAAAACAGATTTGAGCTGAAGAGGTTATTAAAGTTTATGGACTTAACATGATAAAATGTTGTTTCAAAATCTATTTTGATGGTGGTTTTGCCTTCTTAACTTTATAAGTTTCTGATCAACACTTAGGCTTTCTTTCTATCTACTCTTTGTATTTTCACTCATCTTCCCCTAGATTTCCATTTATCTGCTTTCTCTCAGTAGAATCTTGAAATCTGAAAGAAGAGCTTGAGTGTCAACAGAGCTGTACAGCTAAAAAATCTTACTTTGCAGAGATACAGAATAAATCCAGTGTCTCTTTTCTACTAGCCCATTTGCACTTCCAATGAGAAATAGTGAGAAAATCAGATGAGAACGGGACAGAGTTGGCAGACCCACTGCCAATCTTTCCACCCTCATTGTCCAGCATGCTGACCTTGTAGTGGCATCAGCAGTGCCAGAGCACAGTGGTATTTGGGCTACATGTGAATCTGTGCTTGTTTCTTAAGTTGTTCAGGTTGGTCAATAAGAAAAAATTTTTCAAAAGAGCAGCACAGGCTGCCCAGGGAGGTGGTGGAGTCACTGTCCCTGGAGGTGTTCAGAAACCACGAAGATGTGGTTCTGAGGGACGTGGTTTAGTAGGCATGGTGGGGATGGATTGACAGTTGAACTGGATGATCTTAGAGGTCTTTTCTAACCTTAATGATTCTATGATTCTATGTTTTTGGCATCTGCTGGACAAATGGACATAGACATAAAGCTTCTGATTAAAGAAGTGTCATGCAATATACATTGCATTATGCACACCTTAAGATATCACCTTTCACAGTATGGGACTGCAACAGAATCATAGAATC
This sequence comes from Lagopus leucura, assembly GCF_019238085.1. Lineage (NCBI taxonomy): Eukaryota > Metazoa > Chordata > Aves > Galliformes > Phasianidae > Lagopus > Lagopus leucura. The sequence goes on along the minus strand of NW_024969336.1, from coordinate 14,993 downwards.
ATAGTAGAATCATAGAATCATAGAATCACAAGGTTGGAAAAGACCTATAAGATCATCCAGTCCAACCGTCTCCTCATCACCATTGCCACCACTAGCACTAAACCATATTACGCAGCATGTCATCCGGATGCCTCTTGAACACTGCCAGGGATGACGACTCCACCACCTCCGTGGGCAGCCATTCCAATGCCTGACCACTCTCTGAGTGAAAAAGTTCTTATTTATGTCCAACCTAAACCTCCTCTGATACAACTTGCGGCCATTGCCCCGTGTCCTGCTCGTTGCCTCGGAGAAGAGGCCAAACCCCTCTTCACCACAACCTCCCTTCAGGAAGTTGTAGAGTGCAGTGAGGTCTCTCTGAGCCTCCTCTTCTCCAGACTGAACAATCCCAGCTCCCTCAGCCGCTCCTCATAAGACTTGTGCTCCAGACCCCTCACCAGTTTCGTTGCCCTTCTCTGGACACGTTCCAGGGCCTCAATGTCTTTCCTGTAGCAAGGGGCCCAAAACTGAACACAGTACTCGAGGTGCGGCCTCACCAGTGCTGAGTAGAGGGTGATGATCACCTCCCTGCTTTTGCTGGCCACACTATTTCTAATGCAGGCCAGGATGCCATTGGCCCTCTTGGCCACCTGGGCACACTGTCGGCTCATGTTCAGCCGAGCATCAACTAACACCCCCCAGTCCTTCTCCACACTCATCCAGCCACTCATCCCCAAGCCTATAACGCTGCATGGGGTTGTTGTGGCCAAAGTGCAGAACTCGACATTTGGCCTTGTTGAACCTCATCCCAACAGTTTTGCTTGTCATCATTTTATTTTTATAGCAGTATAAAACTGTTTATATTGCACTTCATATTTAAACATCTATTGTATACTATCCTATTCTCATTCAGAGAAAAAAGGTGTGCTTAATTCCAAGCTTGATTACAAATTTTCCCAAATAATCAGTTGCCTTTTTTGACTTAACTCCAGTTTTGGTGCTAAGTGGAAAGAGAGTAGTAAGGCATTTGCAAACTGTTGTTTTTAATCCATTTCTCATGTCTTTGCTCTTTTCCCTATAATACTCTATATTTGCATCAAGGAGTGAGAGTAGATCATCAGAATATTCTCCTTTTGTCCACATATCATGAATCTATAGTTTTTGTGTTTCTTTTGCTTTGGTTTCTGCCATGTTTAATTAGTTAATCAAATTTATATCAAAACAGTGTTGGGAAAGGACTCTTTCCAACAGCATTGAGCTGCTTCCCAAACTCCCACGTTAGCATTCAGTAAGAAGACTGTTGGTTAAACGAGCTACCAAATGAGCTAGCATTCCGTTCACAGAGGGATGGCACAGATGTAAGATACAAGCTACGTCCTATGCACAACATAATTGTATAGTAAGTATTAATACTCCCTTTTTTCACTGTACTGAAATACAAAAACTTAAAATCACGCATCAAACAATTAAAATTTTCTGATGAGGACAACATTTGTTGGAAAGCTTCGATCTTGAAGGATGTGTTAATAGACTGAGAAACTATACGTTGCTGAACTTCACATCCTTGGGTAGCTCCTGGCAGCGTAATTGTCATCTAGCTGCTGTGGTTTCAGATGAGATGGCATTACCCCCTGCTTCCTATTTACTTGCATGCAGTTTCACTGTGACCTGCATCTTATTGATACTTGGGTATGATCTGGTACCGCGAGACATGTTTAAGAATGAGAAGCAATAAATGAACAGCATCACCATTTTCTTGCTCAGAGGAGGCAGAGCTGTACAAGATGTGGTGTCAAGCCCTTATAATCCATGGCAGAAACTCTTTTGCTATAGGATTTCCTGCTTTGTAATTGAAATGTTTGCCTCCAACGAGCAATTTACTTCCACCAGGCACCAATCTATCCTTACATGCCAGACTGGCAGATTCTTTTGTTGTTTTGAAGAGGCTGGAAATTCTTTCAGGAATCCTTTCAGACCTGTGGGACTAAACCTAATATTTATTTACTTTCAGTTGTATCTTTGTGGGATACTGAAGGTTGAACAATGCCATTTCAAGAGCCCAATTCTTCTTTTCTTCGTTATTTCTCACATGCTGCCAAGTCCTAACTGCCGACCTCCTTGCAGAAGGTGTTCTGTAAACATTGACACAGTCCCTGTGCCAAAGTACTTGTAGTTTAGCACAGTCTCAGAGTCAAGGCAAGATTAAAGGAAAAAGTTCAGAAGCAAATTAATTGAATGGGGTTGATATACATCACGTCAGGGAGCACCATTTGCTGGAGTGTTTTCAGGTTTTTTTCTGAATGCTTTCTGGACACCACATTAATGGTTACAATCACTGCCATTTCATGCATATTCAGGTTTTTTTTTTTTTTCTCCTTCCACACAAAATCCATTGACAGATGTCTGTAGATAGTCACTACATTGAATATACTATGAACAAACCCCCCTGTAAAGAGGGTTTTGTCTGACATCTTGTCAGAGGTTCAGCCTGTCTCTTCAGCACGAATGATTTGGACATTCATGTTTGATTCCACAGAGATCAAGCCTCCAAACATTTCTTGGTGGTGTATGACAAAAGGTTTATTCTGTCCAAGTCCTGTGTTCTTCTTTGCCATTTCCAGTGGAATATGGCATACTCCCAGCCGGCCAAGTAAGATACTTGACATGATGTAGAAGCAAGTCACAGAAATGATTTGTCAGCCTTTCTCAGAAGAGTTGCTATGAGATGGTGGATGAAGAACAGTCAGAGATGGGTGAGCTATGGAGAAAGGAAGATTTTAGAATCATGTCTACATGTATGTTCATATATGTTCATCCTGTAGCATGAGTACGTGATGAACGTTCAGCCTAAAGTAGAAGTCATATCTTGTTTTCATGTATGAGTTCATTTTGTTCCAGCTTTCCTCCTGTGTTTGAGCTCATATATGGCATATGAAGCTCATTCTTCCTCATGCTTGCTCACTGCTTACTCCTTTCCAGGCCCAAAGCCTGGCAGAAGAGAGGGATAATTTCCTCCGTGGATAAATAGGAAGCACACTAAGCTACTAAGTTACAAATCTACAAGCACGGTGGGATCTTTCTGAATGTCAGGAAAGCTTTCACCTTGGTCTTACTTTGTGTCATCCAAAGCTGCTCTCAAATATTACTATTGACAATGCCTCACTGTGTAGATACCACAGTGTAGTCCACTGAGTGATTGGAATTTTGCAGAAACCAAAGGCAATAAATAACATAAGAGAGGTTCTAATAAAAACATGGTTATTCTATTGAATAGAAGACAGAGCAAATAATCAAATAGGTAGGTCGCTCCAAAAGTAGTGCCTCCTATTTATTTCCATGGAAAATACAGTACATACAAAGACCACAATGACAGATGACATATGAGAGAGCAAATTCTCAGCTTCAAAACAGTGTTTTTCAGCACAGTCATCACCATTAGCCAGCAATGAACAAGAGTCTGCACTCTGCTCATAAAAACCTGCTGCTCCTTTGGTGGTGACCCACTGTCACTGTTGCCACTGCTGAAATGCACCTCTCATGGAGCTCACAGCCACTACTTGGTCTCCAGAAATGCTCAGTAAGTGTTAATAAATGTCAATGGGTGCCATTTCATTCGCATGGGGGAATTCAGTGACACACTTTTGCCTCATTCACACTTCCATGGCAGATGCCATTTTATCAGACTGCCATTCTGCTGCCATCTCTCACACAGCAACAACATGCAATGGGCCATTGGTGGGAAGGTTCAACCTCTGCTGCCATACCACCAACATCTGCATCTGACATCATGGGTGACATAGTAAAATAGGAGGCATTACTTTCAGAGCAACCCTTGTAGACAGATAATACTTCAAAAGTAACACACCAATGCTCGTAAAAACGTAGGAATGAAAACCATTTTATAAGAGTGCTGCTAAAAACGCAGAGAAGTCTGCTTATTTTTTGACACCAAAAATGCAGAAAAGTCTGCTCACTTCTTGACTCCATACGTCTGTTTCTTGTATTAAAGAGATGGAAACAATGTTTATGGATATTGCATAACCATGAAAGCCAAAAATAATAATCCTATTAAATTTAGTCCAAATAGCATGTAATGAGATTCAAAATGATATGTTAAATACACATTCTAATAATGAAACTCAAATTGCTTTACAAATAGCATAGGGAGAACATTAGCCTATTTTGATTCTAATAATTACTTGCATCCTGTGTTCCAAATCTATTCAATATGCTTTTTGTAAGAACAAATATTTGTTCTACTAATTGTTCTGCAATTCTCTGGGTTATTTTTAAAAGGCTAAAGGACTATACAAGACCAGAAGTTGTCTGTTAGAATAAGATCTGGTTGTTTTTTTTACTTTAATCATCTTACAGTATTTGAAGAAATTAGGTTCTCTAATACCTCTGTCTTTTGTCCAGATTTGAGTTGTCTGTGTTTTGTATACTATCATTAAACCACTTTTCAAGTGAATCCTTGCCAGACTAAACATAATCTTTCCTTGTAGGACATTCCAACCAAACCTATGCAACCACTGTAGCTCTTTCTGGATTGTCCTGAGTTGTGGATTCCTGCTTTTCAGGCTAGGTACTATTCCTAGTTTAGATTTTAATTCTTATCCAGCTATTAAGATATTATCATCTTATCGTATTATCAGCTAATAAGGGGCTATCGATATATTTTTGACTGCAGAAAAATGTAAACTCTCTGTAAAGAGACCATATGGTTTAAATGTTTTAAAGTGTTGTTCTTAGAGACAGTAAGACTATGAATGGGAATGGAGCTCAGTTATGGTTTACTTCTGGCTTCACACTGAAACAGCTGGGGTTCTCCGTGGGTATTAGAAATGGACCAGAATTGTATAAATGCTACTTTATCCACCCCTTGAAATATTTATTCAGGTTTCTTTCCTTAAGTTTTCTACAGATGTGAAGTCGATTAGTCTTCAGTCTTACTGCCACAATCTCAAAGACCCAGTGTGTGGCCCCCAACACATGGAAAGATGACCACTGTGCGAGATACACAGGGGACTTTTCAGATCCGAAGCCAACAGTCTGAAAAATAAAGTACCTGGGGGAAGCATGTCTTCTTTCTATTGACAGTGAGATCAGGTTCAAGGAGAAGTTAAGCATGTGAGCTAGATAAAAGAACAAAAGTCAGGCAGACTAAGTCTCATTATCTTCATTTTCTGCCATGCTGCATTTATATTTTTGATTCTTTAAGGATATGTATATATTCATTTTGTACCATGCAAAATGAGGGTTTCTGAAGACTGCTCAAAAACTATGATTTTTTGATAACATCAACTCTTTCTAATTTTCCACTTAAAACAAAGAAGGGGAGAAACTGTTAGGGAGCAAAAATGTCTGTAACAATATCCTGGCCTTAAAAATATTCTGTGTTTGAGTGGCGATTCCTCCTTTTTCCTTAGCAGAATTGCATGTAATTCTTTTCACATATATGGAATAGTCCTGGGTATCGAATACAGCTGGGATTTCTGAATACAAATACAATCTGACTGCATACCATTGAAACAAAACTCAGTTGCTTGGAGAGTCTATTGGTGAATTCCTTAAGTCTCATTAATCACGTGTGTGGTGACACTGGAGGGGGCTCTTTACTTTTTTATTTCTCATTTGTCTCTGATATTCCCCGTTTATTACAAAATCCCTTCCTTTGCTGGAATTATAAGTGGCTGTTTTCCAATACAGTTGTAGCCTTTCACTCCCAGGTGGAGCCACCCGTGTGCGAGAGCTGCAGGTTTTGATGAATATCCTCATTGGTCACAGAGCAAAGAGACCATGACAGACCTAGGAGATACTTGATGGTGTGGCCCACCAGGGAGATGACAGTTACAGATGGAGTTTGCTTATGCTGCTCACACAATCTGATTCAGTTCCCCTCTGGCAGAACAAAGTCTGTCCCTCCACTCTGAGAAGTCTGGGGTTTCTCATCAGAAGTAATACATGTTTAATTAGGGAATTTATGAATTAACTTGCCCTCTTTGGAGCGCAGATTCTCTCCTCCTGTGTTGATGCCTAGATCAAAATGTACGAAGACAGTTACGTCCTTTGCTGTGTTTGAGCACTGTCACACGATGTGTTGTTTAGCACAGGCACTGGCACACACTGTTTCTGTCTGCACTAGATGTGCATGGATTGCAAACTGCTCTTAGTTTTCATACCCTGCCTTCAGGAAACTTTGCTCCCTTATATCGAGTGGCTGCACTGACATCTTGGCAGTCAGTGTGTGATAATGAATTGATCATCAGTGATTAAATTAATAACTTCAAATCATTTAGACTCTGGACTGATAAGAAAATGATCTGCCCAGCTCTGGGCAGAACTTAGTATGATCTTACTGCTTCTACATCTTCTTTCTTAATTCAAATTTGCTCACACCTGCTGTTGCACAAAGAGGCTGTTGGTGATAACAGAAGGTGGAAGTTTTGTTCTTACAAGGCAACAGGCTCTTTTGCCTCTGTGCAGCAGTGCCTCATGGCCAAATACTTTGAGGTGTGGTCATTCCAGGCAGCTTTTTACTCAGAGGTGACATGTGAGGTACACGGGGTGGATCTGCAGACAGCTTTCACCTTGTGTTTACATTGCAATAGCAAGCACTGCTGGAGAGGTCTGCAGAGGACACATACCGACACTGCACAGATGGCACACTGACACTCGTTCTGTTTGATGAGCAGAGGACAAATCTTGAAGAGCAGGTGAAAAACGTCTTGTTCCCTTTTTCTGGTGTGTGGTCTCTGTATTTCATTTATCTGGAGAGGTGACAGTAGAACTTGATAGCATCCTAGCTAGGAAACACTTGAGGTCCTTCTGCTAAGATCATAGCAAATCGTCTTGGTTTTGGAAAACAAAAAAAAAAGTAATCTTTGAGAAGATAAACTGTGTGAGAGTGTAGGTATCGATTCAAGGTTGCAGATGTGCAAAAGTATGGCCCATCTTGGAGAAACAAAGGACTGCAGAATTTTCAGCTTGAAAGCTACACCGACACATATATGTATATAACAAATGTAATGACTAAGTATTATTCACAGAAAATCAAAATCACAAAAATTTACTGCAGACTTCATGAAGTCTGGCATTTTTTCTTCATTCTTAAGTGATGCTTGGGGTGGTGTTTCTTTCCTTTATTTGATATAGCTAATTCCCTTTCTGTTTTCTTGGTAGGAATTTGGCGTAAAAGAGAACACCACTGCTGTGATTCATGCTAATTGTCATGTTAAGTAACCTGATGCTAAGAGCTACCATAGGTGTTAACAAAAATTGCTTCCAGAACATAAATGTGTGTTGCCAGCAGAATTTAACCTCAGGCTGTAATGGTAACACTGAGACACGATGAGGCTGGAATGGATTTCTGCCAGACTTCCCCAGGCAGATTCTGCAGGTGTTTCCCTGAAAATGAAGAGTTGCTAATAGATACAATGGCAATTTCTTTGTTCCAAAAGATAGTGTGGGCAAGCAGACTTTTGGATATGTTTTGACCAGGAAATAGCTTGTGATCTCCCTGATATTACTTAAATGCATTTTTGTAAAAAGCATAAGGAAATTAAAGTTAAAATCTATCACGTCTCAAAATCCCTGTAGTTGATGTATGAAAAATGTTGGTGGCGATTCCCAGAATGCTTTTTGAGTTAGAAACATGGGGAGAAATCAAGAAATTGGAAAGGACTAATGCTTCAGAAAGAGAACATGAAATACAGAAGGTCTTTCTCTGTCTCTGTCTCTCTCTTTTGTTTCCCCAGTCTGCTATCCTTGGTAATCTCAAGAAGATTTTGCCAAACTAACATAGTGGCTTTCTGGCCTAGGAGGGTTTATGGCTTTCTTTTGACTAAGGTCCCCCAGAACAGTCTGAACAGCTAAAGGCAAGTCCCACTGTGTCCTAAGTTACAGCAGCTTCCATAGCCACCAGGAATCTGTATCCTCTAGGGCAGCTTCTCCTCTCATTTGCAATACAAGAAAACAAAAAGGACTTACTAATACGAAATGGGAATAAATGAGAGAAAGAAGTCTTTTATCCTTAAAAGCTGCACTTCAGCTAAGGCTGAGTCCACTGCTATTAATGGTTTCACACTGCTGGAAGTGCTCAGTGGATCAGAAAGCTGCTCAGCTCTATTTCATCTGCAGTGGCTGCCAGTGCATGCCAGATGTGGTCTGGACTGTGATGCTGTATAGAGATACAGATTTACCTCCATGGGAATGTGGCTCTCGAGTGCCTGGCTGAGCTGTTTAGCTCTGGATTGGCTCCAACTCCAAGGGAATGTAGAAGCATCTGCTGTGATAGCCATTACCCTTTCCTCTCTTTTGCCAACGAAGAGTTTTGATTGACTTGAACATTTCAGAGGTGTCCAGAAATACACAGGAAGAAGCATAGTTGGGTAAACTACTGATTTTAGGTCAAGAAATGATTTTAAACATTGAGAGGTGTGGACAGTGCTGTTCAGGCATAAATCCCAAGACGGTGGGGATATACATACACGTGTTTGGGTTACAATTGGGCTTGCCGCTCCAGAAAGACATGCTGGAGCAAAGCCAATCTGCACAGACTCCCCCTCAAACCTACCCCAAAATTATAACCAGCACCAGGGCTGTTTTTTCTTACCTCACAAGTATCGTCCAACTCCTGAACCTGCCGCATTCCCTTTCCCACCCTTGTCCTTTCCTCGACCCTGCGTGCCTGCCACTCTCCTCTCTGCCTGTTAGCACAGCTGAAATCGAGACCAGTCTCCTCTTACATCTCACCAAATGGGGGGTGAGTAAGTAGCTGGCTTGGAAGGAGAGAGAGATTTCTTCAATTTACGTGATTTTTTAATTTCTTCCTTCTTTTCTTTTCATGTAATGAAATCACTTAGTATCTCAACCAACCCAAAAAAAAAAAAAAAAAAAAAAAAGTGATGTATTGAATTTAACCCAACGTTTAAGTCCCGTGAACAAGTCACAAATCAAGTTGGATTCTTTTTTTTTTTTTTTTTTCTTTCATTCCCTCTCTTTTTTTTCTCTTTTCACTTTAATGGTGAGTCCAAGCAGGGGAGTATTGCCAATGTGCTTATGAAAAAATGACAGACAATCCATCTGCGGAGAAAACAAACAAACCAATAACTAAGCCTACAATCCAGGAGAAGTACATCAGCTTTCACCTGGCATCAAAATGGCTTAGTTTAATCAGATTGAAAAGCAAGAGAGTCTTGCTGGCTGAAAGCAAACAGGGAAAAATTCAGAAGAGGTCAAATATGAGATGTACGATATATGTTGGTTCCTGGGACCTGGAAAAGAGGGAATACATTCCTGGCTCTATCGTTGACCTGCTCTGTAGGTGAGGTTAGCATATCTCTGTCGTTCTGTTTCTTCTACAAAACTCCGTGATACTCAAACTGCTCTGAAATTTGAACTCTACAACCGAGGCATTCTGCAGCAGGGTAATTGTAGCAGGGTTTGTAGAGGTAGGATACAGTTTTTTAATCCAAGAGTTATAATTGAAAATAACACCGAGCTTCTGAGATTTCCAAACTATACTCCTCCTATATAGTATACTTAGTATTAGTATTTAGTATACTAATATAACTAACTTTAGTATACTCCTATTTAGTATACTCTCCTATACTAAACATCCTATACTTCATTATTCATTGTCATTTAGAACAGTACACTTGAACCCATTAAGTCTGCACACGTTCTTGGTAGTTTATTCAATTAAAGCTTATCTGCATACTCTCAAAGGAGCAAAGAAGCAACTGTGGGAGGTAAGCCTGAACAACACCCTGCTCCAATGTCTATCAGCCCATCCTAGGAGTCAAAAGCCCATTGAAGGTCTATCTCTAGAAGCCAGAAGTCCAGAGGCACGTAGGCAGTTGGGAACCCAAATGAAGGGCTAAGCAGAAGGAATATAATAACTAGGCTCTCCCAGGAGACTCTCAGCTTCAGTGTGCAAGTGTGGAACCTACTTGTGGAACCTGAACTGGGTCTGTTCAGCCTTGAGAAAAGAAGACTGAGAGGGCACCTGATCCAGGTCTATAAATATCTAAGGTGTGGGGGGCAGAATGGCGAGGCCAGACTGTTTTCAGTGGTGAGTGCAGACAGGACAAGGGGAAACGGCTGGAAACTGCAGCATAGGAAGTTCCGCACAAACATGTGCAAGAACTTCTTTACAGTGAGGTGACGGAGCACTGGAACAGGCTGCCCAGGGAGGTGGTGGAGTCTCCTTCTCTGGAGATGTTCAAGACCTGCCTGGATGCCTACCTGTGTGACCTACTGTAGGGAACCTGCTTTGGCAGGGGGGTTGGACTCGTTGATCTCTGGAGGTCCCTTCCAACCCCTACAGTTCTGTGATTCTGTGATTCTGTGATTCTATCACAACAAACCAGCACTGAGGGCAGCTTTTCGACTTGGGTGTAGACCATAGGGGTGTGGGATGTCTGAAACAGGGAAAGAGCCTTTGGTGATTGTGCCAGACTTATTATGTAATATTTAGAGGAGAAACAAAAAGATGACAAAGGGATTTAGGAGATTTGAGGAAGAATGATTATGGTTATGGGGAAAAAAAAAAAGAAAAGGTTAGAAGAACTGGCTACCTGTAGATTATTTACTGATGGGTATCCCAGTCTGGCCCTAACTGGCTCCTCATCAGCTCAGTGTGTCCTGTCTTCTCATTAAGTTCCATTTCCAAATTTTTTACTGGGTGAGGGACTCCATTAGTTGCATTTGTGCATGCAGGGGAGTCATGCCAGCATTTGGAATCTAACTCGGTCAGAGGGCTGCCCAGAGTCTTGTCCAGAAAGGCTGTGGATGCCCCATCCCTGAGGATGGTCAAGACCCTGTTGTATGGGGCACTGGCAAACTGGTCTAGTACCAGATCTGGAGGTTGGTGGTCCCACCTGTGGCAGGGGGATTGGAACTTGATGATCTTTGGGGTCCCTTCCAACCCAAGCCATTGTATGATTCTATGAAAGTCCATGTGCCTGTACGGCCAGTGAAAGTGTGTGTTAATGCTGGCAGCTTGGTGACCCATGTGAGGGTGGATGTTGTCCTGATTGAACCCAAACTTCACCTCATGTCCATTCACCCGTAACTGTGGGCAACAACTGCAGGTAGAAAAGGCACCTGAGTCCACTCTAGTAGAGTTAATTTTAATGGAAAAAAAAACAGGATGTGGGTCAAACCCCACTGCAACCAGCCAGGAGGCTCCCATATATTTGCGTGATATAAGATTATGAACAGGCAAATGATCTGCTTTGGGAAATGGGGTTGTGAAAGTATGAAAGTATCCTGGAGTGAACCAGCTTGGAAAAAACAGCCTCACAGCAGTGAAGATTGAGTGGGATCTTCCTCTGCATATCCCCAGCTATTTCTAACCCCCACCCCCCCCACACACACACATTTATGTACTGCAAAAGACAATTGGGATCAGTGTTGAAAGCTGAGAAATATTGTGAGAAACATTATTCTTGGAACAGCACATGTATGTGTTGAGGGATGAGAGGGGACGTGTGCCAGCATGGGGAGGTTAAGGGGGCTTCAACCACATTTAGATTAAGGCCAGATTTAGGCTCAGCCCAGGAACTTGGATGGGTGTTTCCTTCCTATTTTCCAAAGCTAAAGCTAAACAGGACAACTGCTGGAAAAGAGGGAAAGGAGGAGGTTTACAATGTTTATCTGTGTTGGGTATGAATGAAGCGGGTTAAAAATGGTGGGGATTTATTAGGAAAAATAAATAATTTTCAGTATTTCCTGTAAATGCCATGACAGTTTACCAGCAGTTCGAGGGATTCTGTTCTGTGAGATATGCAGAGCAAAGGCAGGTCTGGAGCTTTCATCTGCTACTGGGCTTCATCATCTGCAGCTGGGTGGTGAACACTGATCTGCAGCAAAGACAAAGTATAACCTCTGCTGATGCTGCACTGTGGCCTTCCCATGTCTTCTGGCATCTGCCTAGCTCATTGGAGAACTGCTTTAGGAATACGTTAAGGAAGAAATTTAAAGATATAACTTATAAAACTGTCACATCTCTCCTCTGTATAGACTCTGAGCCTGGTCTAGTTGTTGGGGACCCTGCACATAGCAGGGGGGTTGAAACTAGATGATCACCATGGTCCTTTTAAACCCAGGCCATTCTATGATTCCATGAACAGGAGTAGCCTATAGGTATTATTATTTTTCATTGTTAAAAAAATCTTTTGGCTTTTTCTTTTATTTTTAAGATAGTCAGTTTGCTTTTTTAAAAAGAAAACATTTACAAATATTATCATCAAAACTTTTTCTATGATTTCTATTTCTTCAATGTCATTTTAAAATGGAAAATGCTTTCCATGCAAAAAATGCCACAGGAGATGGTGAAGCAGTGGTTGATACTCCAGGCTGCTCCTGGGTCTGCTGTATGTGGCACAGGAAAGCAGACTGCTTCAATTCAGCTGATATTGCAGAATGATTCCTGTGTCTAATCCCCAAATGCTTTAGAAAAGGAGAGCTTTGTTAATGTTAAGAGACGTTTAGATTGAGTTCCATCAAGCTAGGTAACTTCAGGAATTAAAAAATAAATCTCTTGGCATCTGTTGAAGCCTTTTTTTTCCCCCTCCATTTTTCTCCACAAAAGAAGGGACAAAATAGTGTAGAGAGGAGACTTTTAGACATGCATATGTTCGGTGAAAAGATACTTTTTAGCTATAAGAACCAGCTTGTTGTCAATTTCCGTCAAAATCATACCCCAGGTTAAATCCTGGCCCTATTGAAGTCATTGTCCAAATGCCCATTGGCTGCGAGGGGAGATCAGGATTTGTCCTGCTCAATTCATTAGTGATGGTATGAACCCCAAGTAGTATTACGCTTCCTTTAAAGAAAGAGAAGCTCCTACTTACTGTTTATATACCAATGCTATTTCTCACACGTTTATTGTGTTACTCTCCTTAATTTGGTGCCACGCTGGGTCCCTGTGGGATGCCACTCAAACATTATGTCAATGATCTCAAAATTGAACTCCAGCGCTTTATTTTACAAATGGCTTCTAGCAGATGTGTGGCACACTTTATTAACTTAAGTACCCATTAGTTGAAAATTTCATTAGTTTGGGGGAAAGGGATCAGTTTCGTCAATAGATCTGGTATGGGTGGACTCTTTGTGTCAACCTGACCCATATCAAAATGGATTATTGTTGTAAGTGAGACAAGCGACCTAATGTTCTGCCTATTATGCACACATGATCTATAACCTTTTAAAATACTAGTGTGGGAAAGGAGCACACTTCACTGCATCCCCGAACCATGGATTCTTAACAGGTGGCAGTCCCTCTCTTAGCAACCTTTGCTATGGGCTGCCTGTGAGGGTGGATGAGTTATCAGGGGGTACAGTTTCCAACCAGGTAACCAGGGGAAAGCTGGGATTGAGAATGAAACCAGAATAATGAACGGCCCAAGGGGCGTTTTAATGAGCACAGGACACAGCTGGTGGACCTGGGTCTGTAGTGCCATCATCTGACCGGCCGGCACAGTTTGGCCAAGGCATTTTGCAGGATTTTTGCATTTTGCAGCTACAAAGCAGCTGAGGTAGAGCTGGACATGGTTACATCAACAACATATGGTACATTTTATTCCACAGTTTTAATGTTTTGATGCTGTTTGCTCCCTGAATGAAGCAGTAGTTTCCAATATATTTTTTGACCTTGTTTTAGAAACCATTTTAGGGCCAACATGAAGGCCACATGCAAAAATATTTGGTAGGACCACCCACTACAAGGTGCACCATACAACCCCAGGCTGTTTTGTGCAGCAGCTCTTTCTTACACCTGCCCAGCACTATCTGACCTTTGGAGAGGGAAAGGTAAATTATGTTTCTCCTTATCTTGTATCCTACACTATTATAATGGAATATAAGCAATTGTGTTACAGTCGTGTTGCATCTTGTTTCTGAAGAACAACTGATGGAAAATACAGGATCTTTGGGAAGGCACAGGCATGAAATGTCCTACAGCCCCCTACAGTCCTGTAGGCAGGACCACAGGCAAAAATCCTCTGTTCATTGCCTACTAGATTGGAAGTGGAGATGATCAGAGATGATCACACCGAATAAATTTGATGGATAGTATGTGAATAGACTGGTATAATATGCTGCTGAAAGAGCACTCCTCCAAGCATTGCAAAAGTTCTTCCATAGAATCACAGAATCATAGAACTGCTCAGGTTGGAAAAGACCTCAAAGATCATTGAGTCCAACCACAACCCAACCCTACTACCCAAACTCTAACAACCTTCCACTAAATCATGCCCCTGAGCACCGCATCCAAATGGTTTTTAAACATATCCAGGGATGGTGATTCAACCACCTCCTTGGGAAGCCTCTTGCAGTGCTTAAAAACCCTTTCTGTCAAGAAGTTTTTCTTGATATCCAACCTAAACCTCCACTGGAGTGACTTGAGGCCATTTCCCCTTGTCCTGTCACCTGTCATCAGTGAGAAGATACTGGTGACAGTACCCATATTGTAGGGCTCTGCACCCAAATCTGGTGGTGGCACTGGCTCCTATGGAAGCAGTTAAACATCTGTTTGCCCCAATAAATCTCAGAAAGCAGGATACTGTTGCAGGGAAGATATTACAACTTACCTCTCCTGAGCTCTGTGAGCTGTGGGATGGGAAGCAGAGTAAAGCTTGTGAGGATGACTTTCCCTGCCATATATTGGAGATCAGTGTTTGGTGGGGTTTTATCAGGTGTGATATAGCCTGGAGGACACCAGCAGTGAGAAACTGATGCTGTCAGAGCCACTAATATGATTCACAACCAATGGCTTGCTGCAGTGTCTGGACAAGCAATAATGGAGTCATTCACACAGGACTGGCATAACCTGAGGTCTTATGTTGAACATCATAACAAGAACAATAATAATAATAATGATGCAAGAGAAAAGAAGAAGGGGAAAGGAGAGGAGTGGAGAAGAAAAAAAGGGAAGAGAGAAAAAAAAAAGGCAAGGGACAGGGACAGGGACAGAGACAGGAATGGGATGGGGCAGGGCAGGGCAGGGC
>NW_024969335.1:2140-2759 GCF_019238085.1 Lagopus leucura | reverse complement strand
TGTCCCCGTCCCCACCCCCATCTGTCCCTGCCCCCGTCCGTCCATCTGTCCCCATCCGTGTCCGTCTGTCCCATCTGTCCGTCCGTCTGTCCCCATCCATCCCACTCTGTCCCCGTCGCCATCGCCCCGTCTGTCCCCATCTGCGTCCGTCTGTCCCCATCCTTCCGTCTGTCCCCCTCCATGTCCGTCCGTCTGTCCCCGTCTCTGTCCATCTCTCTGTCCACCCGTCCGTCCGTCCCCATCCTTCCACCCCTGCCTCCATCCTTCCGTCTGTCCCCCTCCATGTCCGTCTGTCTGTCCCCATCTCTGTCCATCTCTCTGTCCATCCGTCCGTCCGTCCCCATCCTCCCAGCCCTGCCTCCGTGTCCGTCTGTCCCGTCTGTCCATCCATCTGTCCGTCCATCCCACTCTGTCCCCATCGCCGTCGCCCCATCTGTCCCCATCTGCGTCCGTCTGTCCCCATCCTTCCGTCTGTCCCCGTCTCTGTCCGTCTCTGTCCACCCGTCCGTCCGTCCCCATCCATCCACCCCTGCCTCCATCCTTCTGTCCCCCTCCACGTCCGTCTGTCTGTCCCCATCTCCGTCCGTCTTTCTGTCCATCCGTCCGTCCGTCCCCATCC
>NW_024969335.1:1502-2040 GCF_019238085.1 Lagopus leucura | reverse complement strand
CTGCCCCACACCTCTGCCCCACATCTCTGCCCCACACACTGCAGCCTTCAGCCCCACATCTCTGCCCCACACATCGCAGTCCTCAGCCCCACACTGCAGCCCCACAGCACAGCCCCATATCGCAGCCTTCAGCCCCACATCCCTGCATCACAGCCCCACATCTCTGCCCCACACATCGCAGCCCCACATCTCTGCCCACACTGCAGCCTCAGCTCCACATCCCCACCCCACATCTCCGCCCCACATTGCAGCCCCAAATGGAGTTGTGCTCCACCCCGCATCACAGCCCCACATCACAGCCCCACATCACAGCCCCACAGCACAGCCCCATATCGCAGCCCTCAGCCCCGCATCCCTGCATCACAGCCCCACATCTCTGCCCCACACATTGCAGCCCTCAGCCCCACATCTCTGCCCCACACATCACAGCCCTCAGCCCCACATCACAGCCCCACATCTCCGCCCCACATCGCAGCCCTCAGCCCCACACTGCAGTCCTCAACCCCCCCATCACAGCCTCACATCACAGCTCCACACA
>NW_024969335.1:306-1402 GCF_019238085.1 Lagopus leucura | reverse complement strand
GGGGGGGCTCAGCCCCCTCCTCGCTGTGGGGCAGCGCTGGGCCGGGGGGGTCCGTGTGGGGCTGAGCCGCATCCTTGCTATGGGGCTGAGCCGCATCCTCGTTATGGGGCTGAGCCGCATCCTCGTTATGGGGCTGAGCCATTTCTTTGTTATGGGGCTGAGCCGCATCCTTGTTATGGGGCTGAGCCGTGTCCACGTTATGGGGCTGAGCCGCATCCTTGCTATGGGGCTGAGCCGTGACCTTGTTATGGGGCTGAGCCGCATCCTTGTTATGGGGCTGAGCCGCATCCTCGTTATGGGGCTGAGCCGTGTCCACGTTATGGGGCTGAGCCATTTCTTTGTTATGGGGCTGAGCCGCATCCTTGTTATGGGGCTGAGCTGCGTCCTTGTTATGGGGCTGAGCCGCATCCTTGTTATGGGGCTGAGCCATTTCCTCACTATGGGGCTGATCCACATCCTTGTTATGGGGCTGAGCCGTTTCCTCACTATGGGGCTGAACTGTTTTCTTGCTGTGGGACTTGGGGGGCTGAGCCCCAGCCTTGCTGTGGGGCAGCCGGGATGGGGGCAGCTCCTCTGTGCTGCCGCTCTTGGGATGAGTGGGGGGCAGGGATGGATGGGGCAGGGATTGCTGGGGCCGGTCGCTATGGGGCAGGGACTTATGGGGCAGGGGCTGCAGGGTCCGGTCGCTATGGGTCCGGTCGCTATGGGGCAGGGACTTCTGGGTCTGGTCGCTATGGGGCAGGGGTTGCAGGGTCCGGTCGCCATGGGGCACGGACTTCTGGGTCCGGTCGCTATGGGTCCGGTCGCTATGGGGCACGGACCTATGGGTCCCGTTGCCATGGGGCAGGGGCTGCAGGGTCCGGCCGCTATGGGTCCGGTCGCTATGGGGCAGGGTCTGCAGGGTCCGTTCGCTATGGGGCAGGGACTTCTGAGTCCGCTCGCTATGGGGCAGGGGCTGCAGGTTCCGTTCGCTATGGGTCCGTTTGCTATGGGGCAGGGACCTCTGAGTCCGTTCGCTATGGGGCAGGGACTTCTGAGTCCGCTCGCTATGGGGCAGGGTCTGCAGGCTCCGTTCGCTATGGGGCAGGTCGCTATG
>NW_024969335.1:0-206 GCF_019238085.1 Lagopus leucura | reverse complement strand
GGGGGAGTGGGGTTGAATCGGGGGTCAGTGGGGAATTAGGGGGGGGGTCGGCGGGGAGGGGTGGGGAGGAGTGGGGTTGGGGTCGGGTTGGGGGTCAGTGGGGGATTGGGGAGGGGGCGGCGGGGAGGAGTGGGGGGGGGTAGGTTTGGGTCCGGTCGCTGTGGGGCAGGGTCTGCAGGCTCCGCTCGCTATGGGGCAGGTCGCTA
>NW_024969334.1:0-5636 GCF_019238085.1 Lagopus leucura | reverse complement strand
TGTTGATTCCATGGGTGCAGAGGTGACCTATGACACAGAGGGCACAGCTTTCCGTGGGGTGGATGCAACTACTGGTAGAATTCACCAAGACAAAGCCTCCCAAGTGGACATCCACACCGAGAATGGAAGTCCCCCTCCTTTTCCACCACCACAAGGAAAACAAACCATTGCGGAATCAGAAATGCTCCTGTTCCTGCAGTTGGGGCACTGCAGTCACAACTATGCAGGGGTTCATGTCTGCAGCAGAAGGACTTTCCCCAGAGCAGAGGGAAAGATGGCGAGTTCAGAGGCAGACAAAAAGCTGAGTTTTCTAACTCCTAATCCAACTAAATAAGATGTGTGACAAAACATTGGGGGGAAACCTACCATTAAATTGATAATTTTAGGAAATAAAAATGGAAAAAAAAGCTTCACTAGCTCACCAATCACAACCTCCACTTCCTGCCAACTGCATTCCAAGCATAGCAGCTTTAGCTGAGCGCAGCAAATGTGAAGGCCCTGCTGTGGGAGATCTCAGACACACCTTGCCAGGGTCAAATCAAAAACCTTCAAGCTCAGAAGGGATCACTTGCAAGGCAAGCACACACTGGAGAGCACTCTGATATCTCTGTGCTGTGGGGATGAGCTGCTTGTGCACCCTGAGGTTTTGTACTGCCTTCTGCTCAATCCACCTCCTGAAACATGGGACGGTGCATTTAGGAAGAACAAGCTCAGCTTTTTGTAGCTTTATTGGAGGCAGACAAGGCTTGATGTCACACAGCTGCTGTGACCAGCTGTTCAAAGCATTTGAGAAGAGTAGTAGAACCAATGTGCAGCACGGCCAGGAAGGAGATAGAGCTCCTGGCAAGGTCACCTGATGGGCTCTTTTTCATCTGCTCTTTGTCGGCTCTCCTCCCATCTCCCTGCTGCTCAACTGGACTGTGCATCTTACCTCAGCATTGTGGTGAGGCCTACCCACCTTTCGGACATTCTCTCTCTCATTATATTTTATTTATTAGCTTCAATTCTTATTATATTGTATTATGGTGTGTTATCTTGCATTCCGATACTACATTGAGTAAATCAGTTTGTTTCTCCTCAGGTCGTTCCTGCTGTTTTTAATTTTTTTGGGATCCCCTGTTTCCCTTTTTTCCAGAGGCACAGATTTTATGAAATCCCTCCACCCCGCTGGTCACGGAACTGGGCCAAACCAGCCGGTAAACTGTTGCCAGGAGCTCTGCAGGCTCTGTGTCTTGTGTGGCTGTGTTGGTAGATACTGAGGCTGGAACTGTTTCTGAAGGTTCCCCGTATCCTGGGGATGCTTCTATAGCCTGTGTGCGCTGTGGATGTGCTTGTGGATGTTGAGATTAGACCTGCGTTTGAAGCTTTTCTCACACTCAGGACACTTGAAGGGTCTCTCCCCTGTGTGCGTGTGCTGATGGCTCTTCAATTCAGAATTCCTTCTGAAGCTCTTCCCACACTCGGGACACTTATAGGGTCTTTCTCCTGTGTGCATGCGCTGGTGGCGTTTCAATTCAGAACTGCTTTTGAAGCTTTTTGCACACTCAGGACACCTATATGGTCTCTCATCTGTGTGGATGTGCTGGTGGCGCTTAAATTCAGAACTACTTTTGAAGCTCTTCACACACTCAGAGCACTTGTAGGGTCTCTCCCCTTTGTGTATACGCTGGTGCAGCTTCAATTCAGAACTACTTTTGAAGCTCCTCCCACATTCAGAGCACTTAAAGGGTCTCTCTCCTGTGTGCAAGCGGTGGTGGTATGTGAGGTGGGAACGGGTTTTTACTGACTTCCCGCACTCACAGCACTTGTAGGGTCTCTCTCCTGTGTGGATGCGTTGGTGGTATGCGAGTTGGGATTTCTTTTTGAAGCTCTTCCCACAATAAGAACACTTGTATAGGCTCTCTGTTGAGTGTATGCACTGGTGGTTAACAACGGCGGAATCTTTTTCAAAGCTATTTCCACACTCAGTGCATGGATTCTGCTTTTTCTGCTGGCACACATCCTTGCTCCTGCGTTCTTCAGGCTCCTTTTGACAAATGTTGAAGGCCAGTGGGCTCCTTCCTGTCTTTTGTAGACAAATTCCCAGTGGCTCCATGATGTGCTCAACCTGACCTTGCTCCAGGCGTCCTTGGACATCCCTTCTGATTTCTTCCACACAGACACCACCCCACTGCCATTCGGCCACACCACTTTCCTGCAGGTCCTCCAGCATATCTGCAATCCCAGTTCCTGCTGGATGAAAGAGGAAATCCAGAAATAGCACACGGTGCCCAAAATAAAACACAGAGATGTCTCTTACAGCCCCAAACTTCTTCCCTCCACCACCTCACCTGGGCTGAGGTCTCCTGGCACGGCCTCAGGGCTACGCACATCTGGGATCCAGGGGTCTTCCCCTCTTTCAAGCAGGGAGATCACCATGGGTTTGGAGGCTCGAGGTGGAGCTTCAATGGAAGAAATATGGAGATAAGAGTGTTTCCCAGAATCTGGCACAGCCGCTTGTCTAGCAACTTTGCAGTACATCCATCACCGTGATGAAAACAAGATAAGGGCCATAATAACAGTGGGCAATCAAATACCCATTAGAACGTTTCCTTTAATATTTTCCAAACAGCTCAAGGCCCAAGGGTTCAAGAATGTTCATGGGAATGGAATATAGAGGCAAAAAATGCAGAGGAAACAATCTGGAAGCGGTCTGTCCACTGGGGCTGGTGGCACCATGCAATGCAGCAACACAAGGGCTGTTTGCAGGGAGCTGGTTCTCCTTCTCCAAGCTGATGCCTGCTTGCCAAAACTGACTCTGGGGCGTTTATGAGTCTGCTGTGCATACTAATCCCTCCTGCTACTCATGCTTCTCAGTATTTCCTTTGTTGCTGTTATCAATATGTAACTGCATGGCAATTATTCTATGCCCAGCCTGCAGAGGCTCATTCTGCACAGCCAGAGGTGCCCTAACGAGGAGGAAAGGCAGCAAAGCCCTCACCCAGCGAGGCCACGCACTGGTACGTCTCCAGCATCACGTCCCGGTACAGCGCTCGCTGCGCAGGGTCCAGCAGCGCCCACTCCTCCCTGCTGAAATACACGGCCACCTCCGCAAAGCTCACGGGCTCCTGCAAGCAAAGAGGCTCCTTGCTGGGAACAGCCAAGGCCCAGGGAAGCAGCTCAAACAGGACACAAACTCCTGTCCCAGCCACTTCTCTGGCCCCAGCACACACACGCTGGCTGAGGCCACCTCCCGCTCCCCCTGCATTCACATCCCTCGCCCCTCAGCCTCTCCTGCCTGCTTCCCCCAGCCCCTACCTGAGATGCATGTGCTGTGGCCATCTGCTGCTCTCCTCTGCTGAGATGATCGTGGCTGGAAGGCAGAAGTTGAACTGGAGCCTGCAGGGACAAGAGAAATGGCAGGGGAGCTGTGAGGGAACGCAGCAGTCCCTGTCCCAGCCCAGCCCTCCACAGCCCATCTGCAGGGCACTGCCTGGGGGATGGCACAGCAGGCCTTGCACAGGAACACAAGCAGCAACAGCACTGGTAACGCTCTGCCTACAGCTGATTACAAATCACAAAGCTGACTCCAACTGGGTGGCACAAAGAACTGACACCCGGTTCAACAGGCGAGAATACATGGACTGTGTGCCTAAAGACAATGCATAGCAAGGAGGCAGTCATCTTACCCCTAAACAGGGAGCAGCCCAAGTGCCCCTTGAGCTCTCCTGCACAGCAATGGGCTGCTCGACAGGATCTCCCCACAATCAGGGATGGCTCTCAAGGCCACATCTGTACAGAGATCCCACTTGGCTTCATGTCAAGACACCTGGCTGACACAGATCTTCTGTAAGAGACTCATGGTTAGTTTGGAGCTTCCTGAGCTTCTCTAAGGTGTTTTGTTAGAGTGATTATCTGAAGGTAATCACATCATCAGGGAATACCCGGGGTTGAAAAGGACCACAATGACCATCTTGTTTCAGTAAAATGCTATGTGCAGAGACACCATCCAGCAGACCAGTCTGCTCTGAGCCACATCCCAGAGGCCCAAAGGATGAGGCATCCACATCCTCTATGGGCAACCTGTTCTTGTGCCTCACCACCCACTCAGAGAGTAAAATAGTTCCTCCAGATGTCTAAAATAATCTCCTCTGTCTCAAATTAAAACCATTCCCCTTGCCCCATCGCTATCCACCCTCGCAATCAGCCGTTCTCCTGCAGTTTATATGTTTCCTTCAAATCCTGGAAGGCCAGAAGGAGGTCTCCCCAGTGCCTTCTGTTCTCCAAGATAAAAAAAAAAGCCCAAGTCCCTCATTGCCGAAAGATTGCCTCAACGGCGGCATCTCCATGTTTTCCCACCAGGGGGCGCCGCTTCCCATTGATCTCAGCACGCACACCGCGCTCACTTCAGGGCACGGTTCTCAGCACCGTGCGCCCTTTGCACGAGGCAGCCTGGGCTGCAGTTTACTGACGTGCTGCTCGGGCGCGTTCTCAACGTGTGCTCCAGTCAGCCCACACGCTCTCAGCTTTACAGCTCCTATTACACAGCCCAGTGCTACGGCTGGCGCAGGTGTTGGACGTGCTCAGGGTCTGCAGCTGTGTGCTAAAGGCATCTGCAGGGACAGCCTGAACAGAAGCCTTGGGAGCGGTTTGCACAATCCCCAGGTGAGCCATCAGCCCAGTGCTAAGCGCACAAAAGGTAACTCTGAAAGGACCGCTAGAGGCAGATGTTGCCTGCTGGGTCCCCGAAGGGAAACTGCGGGCTTCCCGGGAATGGGGAGGTGTGGGAATCAAGTGTTGTTTCTGCATTAGAATTGTATAATATTATTTTTATTTTATGATCTCTGCTATCACAGTTCTTTTTGGGAGTCCCTCTACTTAACTTGGGGAAGATCTCTGATAAGTTTACATCACTTATCTTATAGACGAACCTTCCCAGGAACGCACTCTGTATATATGTGTATATATGTATATTTTGTCACACACACTGCAAGAATATCCTGCACGAGAGCAAACCAGAGAACAAGTCATGGCATGCCCGAGGAAGCGCCTGAAGAGACATTGGGAAGGACTGACATCATCCCCCAGAGCTCTTTGTTTAACGATGATGACTTTAAAGAAAATCACCATATCAGTAGGTCAAGGAGAGCACTGAGACATCTTGGAAACAACAGGATGACTGCTGACTGGCACCAGATAACAAATAAATTAACAAGTAAATAGCAAATGTAAACCTTCTGATAAGATTGTGAACTTGGAGTACCCAGCCATTGGGGAAACAGGGGAGGGGGAGGCAAGGGGGAGAAAACAGGGTATAGAGGCTGTCATGTTGTGTCCATAGGTGCACTCCTGCTTGCGGGACGCCCGCCATTGCAATCGCGAATAAATTCTGCTTTTATCAGAGATACCGTCCTGACAAAATTACTTGGATTATTTCCAACAATTTGGGGGCTCGTCCGGGATTATTATCGCCTCTTTGAGAGTTTCCCTACTGCCCTGCACAGGATAGGTGCACCCCGCTGATTTCAGCGGTCCTGTCTGGGTGCTGAGGTGACTCCTTGGTACGGCCGATAAAAAGCCGAGACTGTTACAAAAAGGACGGGCTCTGTGAAAGCCAAGGGGCAGGTAGGCACGGGTGTTGGCCATTGCGACCCGGT
>NW_024969333.1:0-1907 GCF_019238085.1 Lagopus leucura | reverse complement strand
ACCTTCCAGGACCTTCCCAACCCATTATCATCATCCTAAGCCTCCTTAATCTTTCTGGACCCAACAATCCCACAACTTTCCCACCCTATAAACCCCATCCAACCAACACAACCACCCTACAGCTTTTCTACCTTCCAGGACCCACCCAACTCCACCACCCCGCTCCTTTTCTACCTTCCAGGACCTTCCCAACCCATTATCAGCATCCTATGCTTCTCTAACCTTTCAGGACCCTTCCAACCCAACAATCCTACAACTTTACCACCCTATAAACCCCATCCAACCAACACAACCACCCTACAGCTCTTCTACCTTCCAGGACCCACTCAACCCAACCACCCCGCTCCTTTTCTACCTTCCAGGACCTTCCCAACCCATTATCATCATCCTATGCTTCTCTAACCTTTCAGGACCCAACAATCCCACAACCTTCCACCCTACAAAACCCATCCAACCAACACAACCACCCTACAGCTCTTCCACCTTCCAGGACCCACCCCGCTCCTTTTCTACCTTCCAGGACCTTCCCAACTCATTATCGTCATCCTAAGCCTCCTTAATCTTTCAGGACCCAACAATCCCACAACCTTCCCACCCTATAAACCCCATCCAACCAACACAACCACCCTACAGCTCTTCCACCTTCCAGGACCCACCCAACTCCACCACCCCGCTCCTTTTCTACCTTCCAGGACCTTCCCAACCCCCTCTGGTCCCCTCATTACCAGTCGGTCGTGGGGATGCAGACTGCAGTAGCTGCCGGATTGCGGGAGGTGCGAGGAGTTGCCCAGCATCCCCCCATAACCGGATTGGTTCATCCCACTGGAGGAGCTCCACGGGTCACCGCTGTGATGCCCATCTACGGATACAAGAGCTTTAATTAACACCTCAATTAACGGAGGTTCGTTAGGAAGAAGAAAAGGAACGAGGGTTTACCTTGCATGAAGAAGGAGCTGGGAAAAGTGCTGGCTGCTGGTTTGGACGACGGGTAACCGGGGGAATCGCGATTGTAGTCGGCAGTGCTGGCTGACGGGGCGTAAACCTACGGGGGAGAAGGAAACAGGAGGATTGTGGGTGCTGGGAGGATGGGGGGCGGGGGGGGTTGGGGGGCTGTTGGAGGATTTTGGGGTCGCTGAGGAGTTGGGGGCCTCGGAGGATGTTGGGAGCTTGGAGGTCGTGGGGGACCTTGGAGATTTTGGTTTGGATGGAGGGCTTGGACTGTTGGAGGACCTGGGGACCTTGGACGACTTGGGGGTCGTGAAGATCTTGGGGTTGTTGGAGGACTTGGGGACCTTGGAGGACCCAGGGGTCTTGGGGTTGCTGGAGGACTTGAGGACCCTGGAGGTCTTTGGGACCTTGGAGGACTTGGGATTGTTGGGAGGACCTGAGGACCATAGAGGTCTTGGGGACCTTGGAGGACTCAGGGTTGTTGGACTTGGGGACCTTGGAGGACTTGGGGTTGTTGGAGGACTGAAGGACCTTGGAGGACTCAAAGACCTTGGAGGACT
This sequence comes from Lagopus leucura, assembly GCF_019238085.1. Lineage (NCBI taxonomy): Eukaryota > Metazoa > Chordata > Aves > Galliformes > Phasianidae > Lagopus > Lagopus leucura. Next base: position 399 of record NW_024969333.1, on the reverse strand, counting down.
CAGTGTTGCTGGAGGACCTGGGGATGTTCCCACCCCTAATGAGCCCGTAATTAGTAGCAGATGCCCTTTCCATCCGACCAACCCTAATTGGGACCAAATGTGTGCGAGGACATCGCATCCAGCTTGGAAAGTTCCGGAAGGAAAACCCACCCACTCTCAACCTTCAATTATCCCCCGATCGGAACCAGATGTCGGGCCCTTTCCAGATCTTTCTCCCAGTGGACAAAGACGCGGGAAGGGTTCGTTAGCATCGAACGCTAATTGATAGCAGGCAAACCACTGAATGGCCGAGCGCGTGCACAGCAACCCGACAGGGGCAATGGGAGGCAATGGGAGGCAGTGGGAGGCAGTGGGAGGAAGTGGGAGGCAATGGGAGGCAGTGGGAGGGAATGGGAGGCA
>NW_024969332.1:0-8989 GCF_019238085.1 Lagopus leucura | reverse complement strand
ATGTGATTTCAGTGACAGGGCACCTTTTAAACTATATATACAACACTGCTTAGTTCAACAGGTACAGAGGATACAAGTCTTTGCTATGGGACTCTGGCTACTCTCTAATGTTTAGAAAGAATTCAGTGTGGGGAGGAAAGGCATTTAAGGAGTTCACCAAGTCAGGGATAGGGAGTAGCCTTAAAATACAGAAAAACAAACATAATTTTGATGCTCTTCCCCATCCCATGCGTCTGCAAACACTGTCCTACACTCCTGCCACTGCCTCAAGGCCTCCCATCTCCACTCCTTACCACTGTGATGGAGCAAAGCTCTCAGCCTGAGACTTTCTCTCAGTTATGTACCACACATCTGGCACTGGCATGCCTTAGCAGATGGGAACCAGCACTCTGCCCACCTAAAGCAAATGAACATCTAACAGCGAGTCTGAAGGGCTCCAAGGAGTCAATACCTAAGCCACTGATCTGCATGCGCTTCCTCTTAAAAAGCAGTTTTAAGTCACCAAGGACACTGTCATTCTGAAAGGGAACACTGACACAGGCATTACGATGCACCACTTGTTAAAACCACTCATCTGAAAGGATGAAATGCAAAACAGCATCTTGTTAAAGCTCACTTGAATGAAATCTTGCCAATACACTCACCCCCACTAAGTAGACTTGCTGGTTTCTTCACTCAGTGAGCTAACCACACGTCTTATCCTAAAGCAAACACACTTACCTACAGCGATGCCAGGTGGACCTCCAACCAAACCCCCAACAAATGCAGTTGCACCTGCCAGGAGTGCTCCTCTACCAGAGTGCTTGACAGCCGCTGTCATTCCCTTCTCCTGAGCAACACGGCAAAGCAGTTGCATCATTTGATCCACACGGATGGGCATCTTAGGTGGTTAAGGTCCTGAAAAAGATGTTTAAGTTGACCACTGCAACAGCAATAAAACCCTGCTGTTTAGAGCTCTGGAGTCAGTGAGACTAAAATACACTGCCACAGTCCCTGTGGATAAACAAAAAATTACTTTCTCTTTCATTTCTGGGAAATCACGAGCTAACAGTTTCCCAGATTTTTTTTTGCTGGCAAAAGATGATGTTTATGGCAATTGTAAGTGAAGCCACAGAATAGAGCAGAGGACTCTGCAGTTTGGATGAACTCAGGAAAATGCACAAGGGTAAACCACAGCAATGAAAACTGTAAGAAAGTCTCCATCCAGTTCTACAGTATATCCCCTTTGACTTAAGAAATTGCTGGCCTTATTCAGCCTTGGGTATGGCTGCAGGACAGAGATCACACAGAACCTAATTCAGACATATCCATTGGGTTGTAGTTTACATACCTGCTATATATCTTCTCTATGTCCTACCTTCTGCCATAAACTAGGTACTTCTCACAACTTGTTTCTTTTCCACATCTTCTTCCATGCTTAAAACAGTTCATGCACTCTAAAGCCAAACACAGACCATTGTGATGCTTCTTAGGAATATTTTAATGAAAACAGAGGACCAGATGTTCAGAATTAGTTGAGAAACGAATGCTAAAATGATTATCCTAAACATATAAAAATGTCAGACTTGCCATTCTTCCTCACTCCCCTTTTTTAACCAGTCTCCTTGCCACACATTCCAGTTCTAGGATATCAGGAACTGCTAATTCCTTAGACTCTATTTTACCTGCTCTTCTAAGTTCCTCCAAACAGGTATTGGCTTCTCTTCTTACAGAAATGAATTCCCAAGAATTACAATAAAAATGTGACAAAAAATCAAGCAAGGCTTGAGGTTTGTGAGTTCACAGTAGAAATAATTTCTTGCAACTATCCCTTGTAATACTCAGATGCCAGGTAAAATTCTTCAAAGTGCCCTTGACACCTCAGCATTCATGCCATACACAGAAGAAGTTTAAAGCACTTCAACAAACAGGATTACATCTCCTAAATAAAATACAAGGACTTTGAAAATTTTACCCAGTGCTACATTATATGGCAAGAGAACCAGAATTCCCTTCAGTGATCTTGAATTCAATCCCACCACACAGTACTTCAAATAACACAGCAAGGCAGTGACAGGATAATACAATAAACCAGTAATAACTTCTGTTAAAAAAAAAAAAAAGAAAAAGAAAAGCAAGGTAATACTTAGATCTGCCTACATTTATAACTAGTAAAGCTAACTAACAATTGATACACTGAAGAATCACAACTGTCAGAGTAAAATTCACTACAATCTAAAAACACACTCTGGGAAGATTTATTCCCCATACTTTATCTCTGCACTTAGCTCTTTGGTGAGGTAATTTATCACCACTCCTGCCAACTGCTGCTGGAGATGGCCACTTCCCATGACAAGTGCAGTCAGCTGAGCGATATCAGTCCAGTCTAGGTTCCTGACTATTGCGATGGCTTCATCAAAGAGTTTCTGCTGCTCCGCAGGAGGCAACTCCATTAAAATCTGAGGGACTGGCTTGAAGTGTCCACTGGTCATCCAGGCACCAAGCAGTCCACCAAGAGCTCCTCCTAGAGAATGAGGAGAGATGTTACTCCCTATTGTTAGACCCAAAATTCTAGAGAGATGTTCATCAGTAGTGCCAACCTCCTCATTAGAAATCAGCACAGAGTTGAATGAACAAGGCAAATCCTCTTTCACTTGGGTGAATGACAATCAAGTACCAAGAGGAGTTTTTGCAGCTTTTTACATCAACAAAGGAACTCAACACAATGAAAGCTAACAGTTTCAAACTCGAAATCAGAAATCAAACAAGATTCCTTATGGCACTGGTCTCTTTAGGACAAGCTCTGCAGTTAATGAATTTTACCCTATGGAAAACACACTGTTAACTGCCTTGCCAGCGACCATTAACATAGAGTCTTTTACTCCAGATCCCCAGTATGACTCCAGCATACAGCTGCTGTAGAGATGCACGTTGCAGCTTCCTACACCTGTGAAGACCAAACTTCAGAAGGTATTCACAGAGACTAAGTTCATCAACTAGTTCAAGCTAGTTCAAAAGGCTCCGAAGAGTATATACCTAAGCCTCTAATTTGTGCATGGTTTTCTGTTCACAGAAAAAGGAGTTTTAAGTCACCGAGGTCACCATCATCCAAAAAGGGAACACCAACACAATAATTATCACAGAATCACAGAATTCTAGGGGCTCAAAGGGACCTCTAGAGATCATCAAGTCCAACCCCCCTGCCAAAGCAGGCTCCCTACAGCAGGTTGCACAGGCAGGTGTCCAGGCAGGTCTTGAATATCTCCAGAGAAGGTGACTTTACAGCCTCTCTGTGCAGCCTGTTCCCGTGCTCCGTCACCCTCATTGTAAAGAAGTTCTTACACATATTGGCATGCAACTTCCCATGCTCCAGTTTATAGGCATTTCCCCTTGTCTTGTCCCCACAGACTGCTGAAAAGAGGGTGGCCGTGTCTCTTTGACTCCCACACTTAAGATATTTATAAACATTAATCAGATCCCCCTCAGTCTTCTTAGAGCTGAACAGACCCAGGTTGCTCAGCCTTCAGTACTTGCTGAGGGTGGACACTATCCCCTCATCAAGGTCGTCGGTGAAGATATGAAACAAGACTGGACACACCACCAACTCCTGGAGAGCACCACTAGTCACAGGTCTCCAACTGGACTCTGAGCTGCTGATCATCACTCTCTGAACTCAGAGGGGTGAGAACATTACAATGCACCATTTCTTAAAAACACTCTTCTGAAAGAATGTAATGCAAAATGGCATGTTATTAAAGCTCACTTGAATGAAATCTTGCCAATACACTCACCCCCACTAAGCAGACCTCCTGCTTTCTTCACTCAGTGAGCTAACCACACGTCTTATCCTAAAGCAAACACGCTTACCTACAGCGATGCCAGGTGGACCTCCAACCAAACCCCCAACAAATGCAGTTGCACCTGCCAGGAGTGCTCCTCTACCAGAGTGCTTGACAGCCGCTGTCATTCCCTTCTCCTGAGAAACATGGCAAAGCAGTTGCATCATTTGATCCACACGGATGGGCATCTTGGCTGCTTAAGGACCTGAAAAAGATGTTTAAGTTGGGTTCTGCCACGGGGACAAAATCTTGTTGCTTATAGCTCTGGAGCTGGTTAGACAAACAAGACACAGGCACAGTAATAATGGAAAAACAAAAAATTAACTTCTAGTTTTTCTCTAGAAAACCAAAAAGTTTATGGTCAACAAATCTAAATGAAACCATAGAATAGAGCAGAGGACTCTGTTGTTTGGATGAACTCAGAAGAATGAGCAAGGGCAAATTACAGCAATGAAAAATGTAAGAAAGTTTCCATCCAGTTCTGGAGTACATTCCCTTTGCCTCAAGCAATTACTGGCCTTATCCTGCCTTGGTTGTGGCTCCAGGACAAAGATCAAGCAGAACTTCATCCAAACATAACCTGTAGAGTGTAGTTTGCATATCTGCTATATATCTTCTCTTTGTCCTAGTTTTTGCAGTAAATTAGTTACTTCTTGTTACATTCACTTCTTTTCCTAATTTTCTTCCATGTTAAAAAACTTTGACGCCAACTGCAGATGGTGAAGACTGGGGTGCTTAAAGCAAAGGTTGTCCACAGTGAGCAGTGAGAGCCAGTGAGCAGGAAGAGCCAGGAGGAAGGAAACAGACTTCAAAAAAGCTTGGAGGTGGCAGCTGAGATTGGGAACCTATGGGAGGCTCTAGAGATATGGAATCAGAAACACAGGGCTCCTGTGAATGGCAGGACGGGACTTCAACCAGACAAGAAACACAACTCTCATTTGTAGAAGGAGGCAGAGGTGGGAAAGGAACAGTAGGAAAGAACAGACAGGGCAGGAGGATTGCTTCCTTGGAAAATCTCATCCAGCAGGGCATGAGCTGACAACTTTACAGGGCATTTTCTTTTCCCAGCTGAAATAACTGCACACTAAATATTAAAGAATATACTTGTCTCTGTACAGTTGGTGACAGCAAGTGCAGCGAGCGAGGCAAGAGGCTACAGGAAATGGCAGAATAGCTTTGAGTATCAAAAAAATCCCCAAAAAACAAAAGCGAATTACTGAAGGCTGCCCTGAAAAAGATCGTATCCCTATTTTTGCACCCAATGGATGCATACTATTGAGCCAGGAACAAAAAGCACACCTTTTGGTAACTACTTCAACTTTTTCAGACAACCATATATTGCCATCTAGGAGAGGTTATTTGTTGACAATAATGACTAAATTCAAATGCAGCTCTGATTAAACACAGCGTTTCACATTACCAGGCAATGAAAAATGCAGCTTTGGCTTTGAGTGCACAACAGCCAAAGGATACTTTGCACTTTAGCAACTATTCTAAATGGCAGGAACACAGAGATTACAAAAATAATACCCTCCCCTCACATTGCAAAAGTCATCCCAATACCAACGAAACACTGATTTGGAGCACTGAGATCAGAGCAACTGCCATGAACAGAAATTAAGACTTTCAGCCCAAACAGCAGAGCTCATGAAGCGTTCAGTGTGAGAGGTGAAAGGACTCAGCGCAGAACAAGAGCACGCTTGTTTGTGACACAAATACCTTCAATGCCTTTCATTCTGCACAACAAACAAGGAAAGGTGTTGCTGGAAAAAATAAAACAATGCACACAACATGACTAAAAATATACTCACAAATACACAGGAGGCACAGAGTTATCGTTGTACTTGTTAACTTTGATACTATCCAGTAGCTGAGTGTCTGATTTTTCAGTCTCAGAACAGCACAGCACGTCATACCTTCACAGCTCAAACCAAGGCATTTTCAAGCCTTCCTACAATGCATCTCCTCTCTGCAAAGTTAAAATGAAGCAACAGCAAAACAACTTTCAAGTTAAAAATATCTACTGTGAAAATGGAAGGTTACTTCTGCACTAAAGAAGTGCCAGCCCAAAGCAAACACTGCAGTTCTTCACTGTACCACAGGTGCTTGGGTTGCTGTCAGGCTTTGGACACAGCAGTGCATGATAGTAACAGTGCGTGCTGGTTGGTGACACATTGCATCCGTTGCCTCATTCAGTGAAGTTCAAGCTCAAAGCACTAAAAAACAGCTGCTCTGTTCTTCCTTGAGCACTAAGAAAATAAATAGTAGGAGTCAAAAACTGTTATCACCTTGACACTGTAGCACAGGACTGTAGTCAGAGGCAAAAGACAATGACCATTTTTTTGCAGCATTCCACAGAATGAGCTGCCATATATCATTAACATACAGACAGCCAATACCATGGCGTCCCATGCTAATTCCCCTACAGTAGACAGCTACCAGAGCCTTCTTAATGTCAAGTGGTTGCTTCCTCCCTCTTGTATGCCCAAACTCACTTGAAATTAATAGCCAACTTAGTTTCTGTTCTTCTGTCACTGGCAGTGATAGATTGTGTTTTAGACCAAACTGCAAACCTTGCAGCAAACTTATTGCTACTACTCTGAAGATAGGCACTTCTTACCATTTGAGAAGTTCCACATATGTCATACTTTACAAACAGTGGTACAAACAACCCATTTCTTTCTGGTTCTACACCAGCTATCTGAAAACGTGGGTACATTAAATTATATTGGCTAATTGCATGCTACTGTGCAACACAGAGTATAAAGCTTCTCATGAGCTCAGTGGCAGTGTTTAACATAAGCTAGATGGGCCCACACAGCCCTCTGAACCACTCTGACCAGTCTCCCCCTGGCACACATGTATCTCCTACTCCTATATACTGCAGCAAATGCCAAAAGGTTGCCATTAAAAGTAGTTTCTCTTTTCCAAGTACATAATGAAAAGTATTTGAAAGAATAAGAAACAGTAACATACGACAGCACAGGACTGACACTGTCATTAATTAAGCTCAATTGATGGCTGTGACACTGGCATAAGCACCATAAATTAATTCAGTATCTACCTTTGGTCCTCAATTTGTGAATGTGTAACACGGGAGTCACAATCCTGATACCCGCAACTACCCTAAAATCTGCTAGCAATCAGTTTAAATAACGACTGCTATTATAAGTTAACTGACACCAGAACCTTTCCTGTGACCTACTTCACAACCACATGCTAAGTTTTTTCAAGTCCATCTTTGAATGGCTGATTCCAAGGGGGACAGTCTCTCTCCTCCTGTTTCACTCAAATATCTGCTGCTAGTAGCAGCATCCTCTTCCAGAAGAGTCCATTTGGTTTGTGAAATAATCATAAAATGAGTATGAGTTAAAAAAAATTAATACTTTAAAACACCTATAGAGTATATATGGACTTAAAAGAGAATTGTACTGTGTGTAATCTGTCAAACTGAAAAAAACACTGATTTCAGGTATGTAATATGAAACTACAGAAAAATCAGAAGTGCGCACTGCCATTTGCTGCTGGCTTTCATTTCACTGAAAAAAACTAACTTTCAAACAACAGTCATTGCCCTGCACTCCAGGAAGAAAAGTAAACTGTATGTATTAACAACAAAGTATTCCTGCAGAACTGAATTAGTCAAATCTAAACAACAGCAAATCTTGAGTTGAAACTTCCGCATTCAAAACTCAACTATGAGAAATGTCACCGCCCAAACATGGAGAGATCTTTATTACACGACTAAAATTACAGAGATACAGAGCAGTATCACTTGTTCCTAAATATTAAAAAAAAAAACAAAAAAACACATCTACTCATTCTTCCATTTTTAACCTTGTTTCCTGTGTGCACTGCAATAAATGCTGAACAACTGGTTGGAAAATTAAGTGCCCAGTTCTTAAAGCAGCTCATCTACTGTAAAACAAAACAGAGACCACTGTGATGCTTCTAAGGAATATTTTAATGAAGACAGAGGATATTCAGAATCAGTTGAGAAACAAAAGCTACAATGACAATACTAATGCTAATAATTAACACACTGAAGAATCACAATTGCCAGAATAAAATTCATTGCAACCTATAAATCTGCACTGAAAAGCTTTATGCTCCACACTTTATCACTGCACTTAGCTCTCTGGTGAAGTAATTTTCCAGTAGTTTAGCCAACTGCAGCTGCAGAAGATGACTATTCATTACAACAGCAGTTAGTCGAGCAAAATCAGACCAGTCTAAGCTCTTGAGTACCACAATGGCTTCAATGTAGAGTTTCTGCTGCTCGGCAGGAGGCAATTGCATTAAAATCTGAGGGACTGGCTTGAATTTTGCTCTGTTCATCCAGGCACCAAGCAGTCCACCAAGCGCTCCTCCTAGAAAATGAAAAGAGATGTTATTCCCCATTGTAAGACCTGAAATTCCAAAGAGATGCTTCTTCAATGCTGTTCACCTCCTCAAATGATGATCAGAGAACCAAGGACTGTTACAGCTTTCTACATCAACAGAGGAACTCCACACAATCAAAGATAACAGTTTCAAACTCAGAATCAGAAATCAAACAGCATTCCTTATGGTACTGGTCTCTGTAAGGCAAGCTCTGCTATTACATGAATCCCATCCCATGGAAAACATAGTTAACAACTGCCTTACCATTAATACAGAATCTTTTATTTCAGATCCCTGGTATGATCCAAGCTTCCTGCTTCAGCAAAGATGCAGGATGCACCTGCCTACACCCATGATGTCCACACTTCAGAAGATGCTCATAGAGGCCAAGATCATCAACTGTCTTGGATTAGTCAGCCACATTCAACCTTTCTCCTATGAAATTAATACCCCACCAGACTTGGAGAAGAATCTCTCTGCCAGGCAGTATGGTTCCAGGCCATCAAGTGCAGAGCAGAGGGATCACATATAGATTATGTGGGTAGGACTGCTACAGCCAAGAAATTAGGATCACGGCCCTACACTGATGTGTGATATCTAATGGCTACCAGCCATACAGAACAGTGCTTTTCAGTGATTTACAATGCTGCAAAGAAATTGCAATTTACTCCAGTACCAGTAAGCCCTTCAGATTTATGGAACTGCTCCTAAGAGTAATGTGCACTCAAGGACTGATGCTACATGTGATTTCAGTGACAGGGCACCTTTTAAACTATATATACAACACT
>NW_024969331.1:0-1237 GCF_019238085.1 Lagopus leucura | reverse complement strand
AATAGTTTCTATCAGTTACCTTGGAGGCTGAATTTTGAATCTCTCAAACACCTCCGGATAAAGCAGCGGAAAAATGACCATTTCTTTTAAAGCTGCAATGTGGTCAGAAAGACCACCCACGGCATCAAATCGCACCTGAAGATCAATTCAACAGAACACACGTTGTTAACAAAGTTAGCAATTTGGATGAAGGTGTCACCAGAAGTTATACATCAGCAACAAGGAAATGTTCTGGGCTGTTGCTGAAGTTGCCTGACAGAAACCCATCAAGCATAGCTGCAGATGGCCCATTACTGAAAGCCTTCACAAACACTGACGCAGCAAATTAAACCACTCACCGAACTATCGATTTGCACTGGATCAACATCAGCCAGGCTTTTCCCAGTTTTCACTCCATCCCTGCAAACTCCCTTCAGCTCATTCCCCTCAAGGTTAACTGGAAGACACCTGATTTCAATTAAGGAAAAAGAAAAAGCTGCCTTATTTCAGATTTTATTAATTAACATAAACTTCTTAAAGAGCTAATATTCATTTGAGGTCACACACTTGTTAACATCCATGAGTAAAGAACAGAAAATGGTCACTCCAGACATTCATCTGAGACAGTGGGTTTTTTTGTTTGGTTTTGTTTTTTTAAGCATGTGTGAGCATCCGTGTCAGCCAAGATGGCACAAACCTGACTACAACTTTAGAACCAGCAACTCCACATATAGAAACAATGAACACATCTTCACTTTTGTGATGAAAAAAACCCAAAAATACGCTGACTGCTTTCAAAGTTTTTTTGATTCTACATTAAAAAAAAAAATTACACTCCAAAGGGACACATTTCAGTGTAAATTAGCATTATGAAAGGCCTCCCACCAGTGGTCATTCCCAAGTAGTTTGCATATCAGAAAGCATACCAGTCTGAAAGACATCTGGCTGAAGACTTTTTTTTGTGTGTGTGCATTTATTAAGATAGTTGTATAAGAAATGAAACCTTTGTCACTTCCTAGGTTTCTCAAATTGTTAGATATGGTGGCTTTCTCTCTGGACAAGCTACTGAGAATTGCAGAAGTAGGATTTTACTTAGAAAAAAAATAAGTAAGTGTTCCTCCCCCCATTCTCTCTTCACAATCAAACTGCTTATAAGGAATTAATTTCTAAAAACTCCAGTTTAAAATGTTTGGTTACAATCAAGAGGTGTGATTAAATACAATCGCCACTTAGTAACTATCCAAGACTAAGAGGATAA
>NW_024969330.1:0-2490 GCF_019238085.1 Lagopus leucura | reverse complement strand
CTCTATGGGGTCTCTCTTTGTCCCTATGTGTCTCTATGTGTCTCTATGGGCTCCCTATGAGGGCTCTCTGTGTTCCAATGGGGTCCCTATGGGGTATCTAAGGGGTCTTTATGTGTCTCTATGGGGCACGATGTGTCCCCCTGGGGACCCTATGGGGTCCCTATTTGTCCCTATGTGTCCCTATGGGGTCTCTATGTGGTCTCTCTGTGTTCCCTATGTGCTCCTATGTGTTCCTATGGGGTTCCTGTGGGGTCCCTCTGTGTCCCAATGGGGTCCCTATGTGTCCATGTGGGGTCCCTATGGGGTCTCTCTGCCATCTGTGTTCCTATGGGGTCTCCATGGCATCTCCAATGGGTTTCTCTGAGTCCCTGTGGTACCTATGAGGTCCCTATGTGTCTCTATGGGGTCTTGCGGGGTGTCTTTATGTCCCTATGGGGTCTGCCTCTGTCTCTATGTGGCCTCTGTGTGTCCATATGTGTCCCTGTGGGGTCCCTAATGGGTCTCTATGGGGTCCCTGCGTGTCCCTATGGGGCTTCTATGGAGTCTCCAACGGGTCTCTCTGTGTCCCAGTGGGGTCCCTATGTGCCCCTGTGTGTCCCTATGGGGTCCCTATGGAGTCTCTCTGCGTCCCTTTTGGGTCTCTGTGGGGTCTCTCTGTGTCCCTCTGTGTCCCTATCGGGTCCCTGTGTGTCCCTCTTGGTCCCTGTGGGGTCCTTATGGGGTCCCTGCGTGTCCCTATGGGGTCCCTATGTGCCTGTGTGTGTCTCTATGAGGTGCCTGTGGCGTCTCTGTGTGTCCCTGTGGGGTCCCTGCAAGCAGCAGAGCGCAGAGAGAACCGCGCTCCCTGTTTTCCCCTCTTGCCGACGCTGCTCTCTTTCTCCCCCGGCTCCTCACCGGCTCAGTGCTGCAGGTTCGCCGTCCTTCGTACGCTTCGCTCCTCGCACGAACGCCAAGTCAACCCGCCCCGAGCCGGCGCTCCGAGTCCCGGGGCCGCGCCGCGGGGCCCCGCTCCGCTCCCGCGCCGCCGCCTCCTGGCGTCGCGGGGCGATGACGTCACTCGGCGGGGACGGCGCCGTCGCTATGGACACGCCGCCGCGCAAGCGCCGTCGCCGCGGGGGCGCTTCCCGCGCCGCAACGAGGGAGGCGCGCCGTCGCCACGGCAACGCGGCCGCACGAAGCCGCCGGGGGGCGAACGGAGAGCCGTCAGGGATGGGGTGCGGAGGCGCGGGAGCGAGCGGGGCAGGGCGGAGCTCCGGGGATTGCGGCCGGGAGTGGGGCTGTGGGGGGGAGATCCGCAGGGAGATGCGGCGGGGGGAAGGTGGGGGAGGGGAGGGGAGGGGGGGGGTGGGTAAGGAAGGGAAGAGGTGAAGAGAGAGGGGAAGGGAGGGGAGAGAAGGGAGGGCTGGTGGTGACAGGACAAGGGGAACGGCTTAAACTGAGCCAGGGGAGGTTGAGGTCAGATGGGAGGGAGGAGGAAGTTTTTCCCCCCGAGGGCGGTGAGGCACTGGCACAGGCTGCCCAAGGAGGCTGTGGGTGCCCCAGCCCTGCAGGCGGTGGAGGCCAGGCTGGATGTGGCTCTGGGCAGCCTGGGCTGCTGGTTGGCGACCTGCACGCAGCAGGGGGTTGGAAGCAGGTGAGCGGTGCGGGACTTTGCAGCTGGTCAGGGGGCTGCAAAGGCAGGCTGAGGGAGCTGGGCTTGTTCAGCCTGGAGGAAAGAAGGCTGCGGGGTGAGCTCACTGCAGCCTGCAGCAGCTCAAGGGAGCCTGCAGACAGGAGGGGAGGGAAGTCTGGGGAAGGTGTAGTCGAACAGGGTCGACAGGGGCCCCTCGGCCCCTGGGAAACCATGGCAACAAATGGCCTGAAGATAAGGGAGAAGAACAAGATAGACCAAATAAGGAAGAAACAAGACATGCCACATGTCCATTGGTCAGGTAGTAGCCCTAAGGCATGGGGAAAGTTTTAAGAAGGGTGTGCTCCTTGCAATTAACGCCATTTTACCTCCACCACATTGGTGTGCACCTTGGGTAAATGGACAGACCGTTGAGTCCCTAACGATTGCGAACACCTGTATGAAGCCCTTTGCAGGCGGAAGGCTTCAGGAAGGGGAGATGGCAGCAGGACGAGGGGAAACGGTTTGGAGCGGCGGGAGGGGAGATGGAGGTTGGACGTCAGGGGGAAGTTGTGCACCGAGAGATGGAGAGGGGCTGGAACAGCTGCCCAGAGAGGCTGTGGATGCAGAGCAACAGTCCTGTGATGTTGGGTGGTTTCCTTTCAGCTGTGCGTGTGCATCGGTGCCAGGCTGTCTGTGCGGAATCCTTCTCTTGTGGCCTCAGGCAGCAATGCGGGGGGCCCAAGTTTCAGCGCTGAAGGGAAGCGGTGAGCAGCTCTGTTCCTTCTGTCCTCGCAGGCCGTGCCTTCTGCCAGCTGCTTTCTCTTTTTGTGGCCTTCTCGGGTTTGATGGATGGCTGGAAGTGGGAGCCGAGTGGGAAT
>NW_024969329.1:0-1277 GCF_019238085.1 Lagopus leucura | reverse complement strand
CCCCCCACCCACCCGGTGCCACCCCAACGCATCCCTCACGTCCCCAAGACCCACCGTGTCCCCACCACGGCCACCACCCCCTCGTGTCCCCTCCCCCCTTGTCCCCCCCTGTTGTCCCCGCTGTCACCACGTGGAGGATGGTGGGGTTGCAGCCGATGATGAAGGGGAGGCTGCGGAAGCCTTTGATGCGGTGGGCGATGCGGACGGGCAGCTCCTGCTGCAGGTACCGGGCGCTTTTCTGTGGGGACATCGCCAGCCCCGTTGTCCCCAAAAGCCACCAAGGGTCCCAAAAAGCCAGCCCAAAGGTGACACCCCTTCCACAAAGGCACCCGGGTGCAAGGATTTCATCCCAGGGGGATGATTGGGTCCCCAAAGCCACCAGGGACCATAAAACCCCATGGATCCCAAAGCCACCGTGTCCCCAAAGCCACCTGGATCTGCTCTGCCAGGACCTTGGTGTCCCCAAAGCCACCAGGGACCCCAAAACCCTCTCAATCCCAAAGCCATCGTGTCCCCAAAGCCACCAGGAAACCATGGGTCGACCCCAGTGGGACATTTGGGTCCCCAGAGCCACCAAGGATCCCAAAACCCCCTGGATCCCAAAGCTACCATGTCCCCAAAGCCACCTGGATCTGCTCTGCCAGGACCTTGGTGTCCCCAAAGCCATCAGGGACCCCAAAACCCCCTGGATCCCAACCCCCCCGTGTCCCCAAAGCCCCTCTTCCCGTCCCCAACTCACCAGGATGTGGCTTCCATCCTGCGACCGCCCCGAGTACAGCATGGTGGTGGGCGTCAGGCGGACCGACGGCTGCGACACCGCGATGTCAGCGGGGTGACACGACCCAAAAAGACCCCAAAACACCCCAAATCCACCCCAAATCACCCCAGCACTCCTCCCAGCACCCCCAAAACAGCCCAAATCCACCCCAAATCCCACACAACACCCCCAAAACAGCCCAAATCCACCCCAAATCCCACACAACACCCCAACACCTCCCTCCTGTCCCCCCAAGCACAACAACACCACAACACCATCCAAGCCACGAGACCCCATCAAGACCCCCCCAAAACACCCCAAATCCCCACCAAACCACCACAGCACCCCTCCCAGCACCCCCAAAACACCCCAAATCCCACAGAAAACCCCCAACACCCCCTAAACACCCCAAATTCACCCCAAATAACACACAAGACCCTAACAAGACCCCCCTAAACACCCAAAATCCCCCCCAAAATCACTTATAACACCCCCAGCACCCCCAAAACACCCCAAATCC
>NW_024969328.1:0-35868 GCF_019238085.1 Lagopus leucura | reverse complement strand
AAACAAAAAAAAAAAAAAAAAAAAAAAAAAAAAAAAAAAAAAAAAGAAAGAAAGAAAAAAAAATTCTTACAATGTTGAAATTTCTGACAGGTTGCAAATTCTAGCTGTCAGCTAGCTGTGCTTCAGGGAATGACAGTTTTTTCTGCAGAGCCGGTGCTCCCTAAAATCAGGAAATGTGAATTAACTTACTCAGATAATATTATTTAACACTGAGTTGAAAATAAGATTAAAAAAGGAACAGCCAACCAAACAAAAAACCACACCTGCAAATGGCTTGAGTGCAACTGATACAGTTAACCCAGAGGTTGACATGTCAACATTGCAGCCAGATTTGTGAGCACTCAACATCTGGTGTGGAAAGCGGACAGTGGTAGGTAGATCAGTGAAAAATATTTGTTAAGGGAAATCTTTCAGTGATGTAAGGATAGAAGATTCATAAAAACTGCATATTATAGGTATATATAGATGATAGGTAATGTATATAATATTATTAAGAGATATAATCAATTTTAGTATGTATTAATAGATATTATCTATTATGTATTATCTATATATGTAGTATAATAGATATAGATTATATAGAATCATAGAATCATAGAATCACTAAGGTTGGAAAAGACCTAAAAGATCACCCAGTCCAACCGTTCACCTATTCCCAGTAGCTCCCACTAAACCATGTCCCTCAACACAACATCCAGTCTTTCCTTGAACACCCCCAGGGTTGGTGATTCCACCACCTCCCTGGGCAGTCCATTCCAGTGCCTGACCACCCTTTCTGAAAAGTAATACTTCCTCATGTCCAGCCTGAATCTCCCCTGCCGTAGCTTGAAACCATTCCCCCTGGTCCTATCACTAATGACACGAGAGAAGAGGCCGACCCCCAGCTCACTACAACCTCCCTTCAGGAAGTTATAGAGAGCAATAAGGTCTCCCCTGAGCCTCCTCTTCTCCAGGCTGAACATTCCCAGCTCCTTCAGCCTCTCCTCATATGGCCTGTGTTCCAGACCCCTCACCAGCTTTGTTGCCCTCCTTTGAACACGTTCCAGGGCCTCAATATCTTTCTTGCAGTGAGGGGCCCAAAACTGGACACAGTACTCGAGGTGCGGCCTCACTAGTGCTGAATATAGGGGAACAATCACCTCTCTGCTCCTGCTTGCAACACTGTTTCTGATGCAAGCCAGGATGCCATTGGCCTTCTTGGCCACCTGGGCACACTGTCGGCTCATGTTCAGCCGAGCATCAATCAATACCCCCAGGTCCATTTCCTCTACGCAGTCCTCCAGCCACACCGCCCCAAGCCTGTAGCGTCGCCTGGGGTTGTTGTGGCCGAAGTGCAGGACCCGGCATTTGGCCTTGTTGAAACTCATCCCATTGGCTCCAGCCCAGCTCTCCAGCCTGTCCAGATCCCTCTGTAGGGCCTCGCTATATATTGTGACTTTGGTCACAACACCCCCAGGCAACCCTACAGGCTTGGGGAGGAATGGCTGGAAAGCTGCCTGACAGGAAGGGAACTTGGTGTACTGATGGACAGTATGCTGTCATCAGTAATATGTCATATTTGGCTGAATATGAGCCAGCAGTGTGCCCAGGTGGCCAAGAAACCCAACAGCATCCTGGCTTGTATCAGGAATGAAGCGATGAGCAGGACCAGGGAAGTCATCCTGCCCCTGGACTTGGCACTGGTGAGGCCCCACCTCAAGTACTGTGTTCAGTTTTGGGCACCTCAGTACAGAAAGGACACTAAGGTGCTGGAGCAGGTCCAAAGAAAGGCAACAAGGCTGGTGAGGGGCTTGGAGAATATGGCCTATGAGGAGAGACTGAAGGAACTGGGGCTGTTCAGTCTGGGGAAAAGGAGGCTGAGGGGAGACCTTATTGCTCTCTTCCAGTATCTGAAAGGTGCTTACAGCGAGAGCGGGGCTGGTCTCTTCTCACTGGTGACAGGACGAGGGGGAATGGCCTCAAATTGAGCCAGGGTAAGTTTTGGTTGGATATCAGGAAACACTTTACAGAAAGGGCTGTTAAGCACTGGAATTGGCTCCCCAGGGAGGTGGTGGAGTCACCATCCCTGGATGTGTTTAAAAACCGTTTGGATGTGGTGCTCAGGGACATGATTTAGCGGAGGGTTGTTAGAGTTAGGGTAGGATGGTTAGCTTGTGGTTGGAATCCATGATCTTTAAGGTCTCTTCCTACCTAAGCAATTCTATGATTCTATGATTCTTTATATCTTACATATTATATATTAGATAATATTGTCTATTATCTCTCTTTATATACTATATTATCTGTTATCTATTATCTATTATATAATACTCCACAGCTGACATGAGTTTCACTATTCTGTTGGGCATTTAAAACAAGTGTACTTGTTTTGATCTAGCATATACCAAACCTTATGTTATGAATCAGAATTAAGTTATGATTGGGCACTTTTTCATTGTATTAAGAAGGCCATCCAATTTAATGGCCCCAGTCGTTGAAGATTGACCCCAGAGCTGCATTGCATATGGTTTCCTTCTTGCCTGCAGAGAAGAAAAGCTTACAGTTGACATAGTGACAGTGCAGAGCCTGGCAGAGCCTGCTGACCTTCCAAAGGGGCAGCTGCTAGTAGCAACATGGGAATACTCCCTGAATTTAGTTCCTTGCTATAACGAGCTTAGATGAGAGACAAGGATGATGGTAGGATCCTGTGAGCAGGGCTGCTTAACTAGAAATGATGCAGTAAGCAAGGAACGAGGTTGCCTCCCCACAGCCCACAGGATACAACTGTTCCAAAGAAGAAACAAAGATGGCAAGACAACAAAAGGCAAAAGATTTGGAGCAGAAGACAGATGGAGAACGGTAGGATTTTAGCCCTTTTTCCTATGGAAATAAGGTTCACATGTTCAATGTTTGTGTTTCCTCCTAAAATCTTTTGAATCTACTTTCCAACAAAGATACGCTTGAAGAAGTCTGTAGCAGTGCACAGCTAGTTAAAGATGGCTGTCCCCAGTTTGTTGCCCAAATCCAAGAAAAGCACCACATGAATGCACCTTATGAGAAAGCAACAATTACATGTGGAGCAAGACCTCACACATATTCCAGCCACCCAAAAAGCATACATCTTCTCAGACCACACAAGTCAGTCAACCCACAAGACACAAATCAGGATTCATTAGTTAAGTTACAGTTCTTCTGGAGCAAGATGTTTGTCTGAGGATGGTTTATCACATCATGGATCTGAGGGGTGCCAGAGGATTTTATGTTTTACATATTTAGCCTAAATTACACTATTTTTCATTCTGATTCTCCCTGTCCCAGTTTCTAAGCAGAAAAAAATGAAAACCCACAGCCAGAATGTGCTCTCAGCGACTTGACAGCCCTCACATCAGAATGAACGCATGGAAGGGGCACACCATAGAATCATAGAATCACAGAATCATAGAATCACAAGGTTGGAA
The DNA here is from genome assembly GCF_019238085.1 of Lagopus leucura. Taxonomy (NCBI): domain Eukaryota; kingdom Metazoa; phylum Chordata; class Aves; order Galliformes; family Phasianidae; genus Lagopus; species Lagopus leucura. The sequence goes on along the minus strand of NW_024969328.1, from coordinate 32,431 downwards.
AGGATCTGCAAGATCATCTAGTCCAACCTGCCTCCCATTACCACTGCTACCACAAGCACTAAACCATATCTCGCAGCTCCTCATCCAGACGCCTCTTGAACACTGCCAGGGACGGCGACTCCACCACCTCCCTGGGCAGCCGTTCCAGTGCCTGACCACTCTGAGAGAAAAAGTTCTTCCTCATGTCTCCCCTGGCACAACTTGTGGCCATTTCCTCAGGGCCTGTTTGTTGCCTAGGAGAACAGGCTGACCTTCTCCTCATCCCAACCTGCCTTCAGGAAGTTGTAGAATGCAATGAGGTCTCCCCTGAGCCTCCTCTTCTCCAGACTGAACAATCCCAGCTCCCTCAGCCGCTCCTCATAAGACTTGTGCTTGTTCTCCAGGTCCCTCACGAGTTTCGTTGCCCTTCTCTGGAAATGTCACTATAATATTCCTTAAGTTCATTCTAATGGCCTGTGTCTTTCCTTAAGTCAGGCAAGTTCAACCCATAGCCCACAGGCTACATACACCCAGCCCAGCCCCTCCTGTGGCCACCCACCGCTACACACCATCATGGTGGTGGCTCTTCTCAGCCAAGCAGCCCATCCCAGCCCCAGGAGAGCACTCATTGCTCAGCAGCAACCAAACATCGGAGTGCCATTAGCATTGTCTCAACTGAAACCAGGACAGGGGAAGGCTCACTGCAGTGCTGACTCAAGTTACGGCCAATAATTGTATGCATTTTGATACGCTGGCTAAACACAGAACTGTGAACAGAGAAAAATGCACTGCCATGCTTTCAGCTGTGAGAAATGAATTTGAGAATAGGTTTTAAGACCTAAAAAAATCAAAAAATCACAAAAAATCATCAATTTACGTTTGCAACTCAATTTTCAATTGATATAAATACATTACTTTTAAATTTTCAAATGAAATATATAGAGTTGCAGTCAGATATTCAACTAAAAAATATTATCATGTCTCTTTACCAGACTTCCGTAAGTCCTCTGTTAGCAGACAGAAATATCCCTCACTTCACAGTCACACCTTATTCATGCCATCACTTTTGGAGACATTTGTGAAATAACTGTTTGCAAGGATGAAGCACAGGAAGAGTAAGATTTCATCAACAATCTCTGAGGAGCACCTGGAGAGTTCACTGAGAACTGCAGCCACTGCCATCGAACCTGTCTGATGCGTCAGTGTCACAAAAACAGATCACATATCCCACCAGAGTTATGCTTTTGTTGCTTTCATTCTTTTGATGTTTTATTTTAAAAATTAAACTGTTTTGTTATTTATCTATTAACAATATTGTTTATTTTACAAGGGCTGCTCTGAAAGTAATGCCTCCTATGTTATGATGTTGGCCCACAATGACAGAGGTGGATGATGGTGGTTTGAAGCTGAACCTTCCCATCAATATTCCATCACATATTGTTGCCACACATTACATGTGTGACAGATGGCAGCAGAAGGGCACTCTGACACAAATGCCTGAAATATTGTGTATGGAGTGTGTATGGAGCAAGGCTGTCATTTAATTCCTCTATGTGGAAAAAAGGGCACCTGTTGACATTTACTGATGCTTGCTGAACATTTATGGAGACCAAACAGTGGATGTGACCACAGTGAGGTGGTGGGTGGTGCGTTACAGCGGTAATAATAGTGACAGTGGGTCACCTCCATTGGTGCAGGTTTTGACCAGCACGCAGGCTTTTTTCATTACTGGCAAAAATGCATGGATAATGGTGGTGACTGTTGAAAAATAACATTTTGTAGCTGAGAATTTTCTATATCAAATAGTGTTATTGTGCTCTTTGTAGCAGATGTAGTTTCCATGCAAATAAATAGGAGGCATTAGTTTTGGAGCAGCTGTATATGCAGCCCTAGATAATTCTCTTCACTCAGTGAGGCCATCTTTGTTCGCATGTATTGTTTTGTATTGCAGTTTTTTCCCTCTGCATTTATGTTCTCCCTTTCTATGCACTGACATTTCTGTACTTATTGTTCGAAAATTATTTGCTTTGCCAGAATCTTTCCACGTTGTATTATTTAGTTTTGCTACTTGATGCATGTTATTTAGACATTTGCCAAACCATTGGTTTCTTTTACTTATCATATTCATGTTTCTAAATCTTTGTCACGTTCTGAGAGAGTATTTCAGAAGAAGAGAGGACTATGGATATTTAAGAATGCAAATTTCTGATTCTTTCAAATTTATTATTTACTGTTCCAAACTTTAGGAGTATTATGGTAAATTTCTTCCATCTTCATCTTTGACATTCTTGCCAACCTTATTAAATTTCAGATTCTCTTTGCTGAAATTGTCCAACATAGAAAATGCCAATGTCAATTTCCTTATCATTCTATCCTTTAGGAGAATCATTAAGATGTGTATATATTGAATTGAAGTAGTTACACACATGCTGACATTCTGTCCAAATTCAACAAGAAAATGTGAGCTGATCTTGCACTTTGTCTTTTCAGAACAGTCCTATTTTATCAGTGAATTTGATATCAAAATGTCAGAGACAATAGCAATTCTTTAGCTGCACTACAAGAAAGAGAGGTACTTTGCCTTTGCAAGTATTCAGCAAATGCTTTAATTAGTTTTGACTTACATTTTGGAGAAAGGAAAATTTGTAGTTTGCTTTTTGCTATGGTCCACACCAATTTTAGAGAATTGAGTCTGAAAATTGCTGTTTACTTTTACACAATGGAAAGTGAGTTTTTCAGTACTCCAAACATTCTTCCTGCTCCAACACTGTGAAAACTGGATAAACATTTTCTCTATAATTATTTATTCTTAGGCTCATGGCACTGCAGTGCCAAGGGAAGGAAAAGAAGTCTTCCTATTATGCTTTTAACGGCCCATCTCTTGTGCATAGGAAGGATACAAGAGTTAGAAAGAAAGTTGAATGCGATTGAAGGGAAGAAAGAGGAGATGGAAAGGAAAAGAGAAATAATTATATTGCAGGGAACAAAGAACAGAAGGGGACAATAGCAGGCTAAAAGGATGGAGCCATTAAGATAAAAAGGTGGAAGGTGATGAGAATTAAGAAGATGAAGAAAATTTTGCAGAGGGATGGGCAGAGAGAAAACTGGATATGACCGAAGGTCAATATAATTTCAGAGAGTGGGTGTTCATTTCTTTAGTTTTCTCTTTTGATATCTGAAATGTAAACCTGAAAGGTTCTTATGTCAATACACATATCCATAGATGGACACATAGGTAGGTACCCACACGCTTCTGAAAGGAAGAGGGGACTTGCTAACAGATCAGAATTAAAGCTGCAAAGCCAGAGTTTTAGGAGTGTCTACAGTGCAAGTTGCCTGTGCACTCTTAATCCCTGGACACTGGCTGTGTACCTGCCTCAGTCAGTGCACACTGAACAGGTAGCTCTTTTAGCAGTTCTTTTTTTCTTCCATGTGCAATGTGTGAGCACGAACAGTATTAATGAGAAAACAGCAAGCCCTGCTACACACGTATTAACTTTCTTATGAATGCTGCCAAGATATTATGGATGTCTCTTGTAAAAAACTCAGTATTCTAGAGCTTTGCAAGGAATATTGATTGTATTTTCATCTGCTGTCTGAAATGGTTGGTGTTAGCCTGATTCTATAGAAAAAGGAAGGAGACAGGAGAAATGATGATCAGAAACTCCCAGTAAATTCGGATGTTTGATTTAAAATGTCTGAAGACTGATTTTTCAGGCCACATCACAGAACACAGCACTTGATATATTCCAGGAGAGCTTGCAGTGACTTCAGTGGCAACCAGTGTAAGAGCTTAGTGCTCTGTCAGGCCTGCACTGCACATCTCATGGGACACAGGATAATAAGGCACTGAGGTGCCAGGGCAATGTCCCGTTGGAGGCAGTGTGTCCAAGACAGAGTCAAGCTGCATGAAGGATGAAAATATGCCTTCTCCCCACACAGCCCCTTGCTTCTGCCATTGACAGCTCTGGTGTTTAGGAGATTCACTCCTTCGTATATTATTGCAGATGAGACAAAGTCTACTAAAAAGCAGGGTACATTGCTGTACAATTAAACAGAACACTGTAGTTGGTTCTTGCAAAGTAAGTGATTCTACTTCATCCTGTGTAACTCCTGCCAGGCAGGAAGAGTTAGTTTCCAGCACTGACATACTTCTTTATTCTATACTCATCTTGCACATACAAATAATCCATTAACAGTGTAAGAATCAATTTATTCAACAAAATGCTTTACTTCTTCTGATTACCTCAGCAAAACCCACAAGTTTTCATGTCCAAATAGGAAATCAAAACACTGAGGGACAACTGTGAATCCAGAAGCTCCTCTCAGCCTAAGCCTAAGCCAGCAGTGTGCTCTTGCAGCCCAGAAAACCAACCGTATCCTGGGCTGCATCAAAAGAGAGGTGGCCAACAGGGAGAGGGACGTGATTATCCCCCTCTGCCCTGCTCTCACGAGGCCCCATCTGGAGTACTGTTTCCAGGCTTGCCCCAACACAAGAAGGATGTGGAACTTTTGGAGCTGGTCCTGAGGAGGGCCACAAAGATGAGCAGAAGGCTGGAGCACCACTTCTATGAAGATAGATAGAGAGCCTTGTTCAGTCTGGAGAAGAGAAGGCTCCAAGGAGACCTCACTGTGGACTTCTAGTACTTACAGTGGCCTACAGAAAAGCTGGAGAGAGACTTAATCAGAAAGCATAGTGATAGGACAAGACTTAGTAGTTTTAAACTAAAAGAAGTTGGTTTAGATTAGACATTTGGAATAATTCTTTACTGTGAGAGTGGTGAAGCACTGGCACAGGCTTACCAGAGAAACTGCAGATGTCCCATCCCTGGAAATGATCAAGGACAGGCTGGATGGGACTTGGAGGCAGCCTGATTTAGTGGAAATTGTCCTTGCCCTCAGCAGGGGGCTTGGAACTACATGGTCTTTAAGGTCCCCTTGAACCCAAGCCATTCTGTGATTCTAAAGTCATTTAGCCAATTAAAAAGTGAATTATCATGTAGATGTTTGAAGCATGTCTTCAGCCTGTAAACACTTTGTTTTGGGGATAAAACTGGAGTAAGCTTTGAATGAAATGTTGGAGTAACCTGCCCTCAAGGAATTGATTACAGGGTATTGCTGGAGCAATATTTACGCATTTGATATTATTTGGATGGTCAGTGTTTTTTATATATAATAAATGATTATCACTTTAATTTAATAAAGTAGTACAAACAAGGCAGTGATAGCTTTGATGTAGTATGTCTTTTAAACTGAGGTTTCTAAATCAGCAGTGATTTGAGCCACTGATTCAAACCCAAAGTCTAATTGAAGTTTGCATCATGAAATTACGGGTAAAACTGACCACAATGATGTGGCAATTTGTCACTTCAACAGCAGAAAAAAAGTAATAAAGAGCCTTAAGTCACAAGTCTGGACAAAAGTCTGGTAGAATATCACACTGATTCACTACCTGGCTGGTGCCAGTGCCATTTCTTCCAAGTGACAGAGTTAAAATTCTCATCCCTGAAAATCAATTACACCTTCCTTAGTCTTAATACATGTAATGCATCTTTAATCTAGGAAGGTTGTATTAAGAGGAAGTATGCACAGTGCTCTTCCAAATATCAGTATATTTTAGCTTGTAGCACATCTTTCAAAGATATTGCAATGAATTTCCATTTTGTTTATAACTTCTTCCTTGGCAGATTATTTGCCTTCATGAATGTAGATGGATTGCAGATTTGATTAATATTTTAATATGATGTCGTATCACCTGCAGTGTATGACTGTGGTATATTACTAACTTGCGAAACACATCATAAATTCAAACTGTCAGCTGGTTAAAAAGAACAATCCCAACCTTGTAATAATACTTCTATATGAATGCTGATGATTTAAGGCTAACAGGCAATCTGAAAGCCCAGGTGACTCCATCATCTACACGTGAGCAATGTCACTTTCTATCAGGCCCTTCTCCCAGTACCCTTCTTGTTTCCATTTTAAAGTTGAATTATAAAGGCCGCATACTTACTCATAGTTCTTACAGTGTCTCACCCAAACTGCTCAAGATGCTCTGGCAAAAGGAATTCAAAGCTTTTTCCAAGATTTTTTCAAATGCTAATTCCTGAGAAAATATCCTCAGGATGGAAGGTATATGGAGGTGTGTGAGAGTAATGTTTGTTTGTTTCCCTTTCCAGCACAGCCAACAGAAGCATTCAAAAAATTGTATGTAATAAACTGGTGGCTTACAACAAGAGCTCTTCCAAGTATTTTCCCTGCATGCTGGTTAAAGGCTTTTATCTTCGTTTCTTTTAGTTTTAAACAAAAATGGGGAGAAAGAGAAAACTGGAATGAGGTATTGGCAGAAGCAAAAGATTTTGTTTTGAACTGCTGTGTTTTTCTATCCTATCTCTGGCTTGGGGTCTTGATCACTCTGGGCAACACTACTCATTAACACTAGTGAGCATGTAAACCATATCCACAGACTCAACAAACAAGGACAGCGGAAAACATCTCTGGGCTGACAGAACTGCACTGACGTCTTAATACATTCTATCTAAAGAGAGATATGTGAGTCAGTTTGGCACTTTTCCTTCTATCTTAAATTGACTTGGTAAACACATTCACAAACTTGTCAAATGTGGGAAAAGAGAATGAGGGTCATGAAGCCATATCTGGTGCTGGACCCATAGATCTTACTTGTGCCAGTCACGGTAGCATCCATTCTATCTGATTTATTTTCACAGAACCACAGGGTTGGAAGGGACTTTAAGACAATCTAATTCCAATCTGCCTGCCATGGACAGGGACGATTTCCACCAGATCAGGCTGCCCAAAGTCCCATCCAACCTGATCCTGAACATTTCCAGGGATAGAACATGTACAGCTTCTCTGGGCAACCTATTCCTGTGCTTTACCACACTCCTCATAAAGAATTTCTTCCTAATATCTAATATAAACATGTCTCTTTTAGTTTAAAGCCATTACCCTGTGTCCTATCACTATATTCTCTGGTAAAGAACCCTCTCTCTTTCTTGCAGGCACCCTTTAAGTACTAGAAGGCTGCTATGAGGTCTTCCTGGAGCCTTCTCATCTCTAGGCTGAACAATCTCAGACCATGAGAAAGTAAATCAGTCATACTGACTTCTCATTATGCAAATATAATATTGGCTAAACTCCTTCATGGGTCTCCTTTGTATATTTTCTTCCTGCAGCTTATTTAGGGTCTGAAATACTACTTTTGTTTTCACATTCTTAAAAGACAGATAGCTATTCCCACCTGTAAATCTTGATCAGAAATTAAATCCTCTGGCTGCAATACACCACTTTCTTTCTTTCCTGCAACTCCCTTTGCAATGTTTTGTGTCCTTCACCTTCTTATTGCAATACTGTTTTATTCTGTTAACTAAAAAGTATAACAAGCCTGACGATCTGTTCGCTGGCCAAGTATGACACAGGTCTATCTGGAAGTTCATGAAATACCTGTAAATTCTCTATTGTGGTAGATACTGGGCAAACAAATATTAAGTTGCTTTCCCAATGGCTGTACCTCTACTGCCATGCTGATTTGGGACTCAAGTTTGTATTTAAGCCCAAATTCCCTTTATCATAATGCTTTATATACTGGTTTGTGGCCTGGCTCACATCTGAAGCAAGCCAGGCTGATCTGTCCTTGGAAAGACGGGGCGTTTGAGGGTTATCTCAATCATCAGTGAGTAATGTGGATGCAAGAGGCCTAAGCCTCAGCAAACTCACCCCAACATTTCAGTGCACCTAATTGAGACCTTACAGATGCTGAAGAAGCAAGAGGCACAGAACATGGAGAGCAGCAGAAAAGGAAACAGTGGCCAGGACATACTGCAGAGATGCCTCTCACCACACACTCATGGTAACAGTACAGTTTGGTCGGTGAATCATCTCATCTGCAAAACTATGAGTAATTGAAGACTTGGTGACCTTTTTGTTCCCTTCTCCATGCTAATACCAACTTTGCTTCAACAATACATACAGTTGATCTTAGCTTGTAATTTAGCAAAGACTTAATTACTGTAATTGTTAAGAAAAGTTAATTTAAATGCCTAGCAAAGCCACTGACCCAGTATGCTTTGTGAACTACTATGGTTGGGTACTGAAGTGTGTAGACTTAATGTATTGGATTTCTTTCCTTAAGACAAATACATGGATGGCTGTTCAAAAGCTGCTTCTTAAATTGCACATACAACATCTGAGCAGATTTCTGCCTACATGTAAGAAATCTGGTTCACATGCACAAATATAATATGTAATTTTAACATATGTATATATTACATATATGTATAATATGTAATTTAAACACATTATCTTCATGCTAAGAGAGTATGCAAAATGATGTCAAGGTAAACATGCAGACAATTTTCTACGCATCTTTAATATTAATAAGAAAATTAAAGTTAGTCGTTCAGAGTACCCCATGAAATCAGGCATCTGGGTTCTGCACCTCCTGCCTGTGCAGTTTGTGCTTGATTGGCTTGATGGAGCCTCTGTGAGGCTTAGTTAAGGACTGGCATATTTTGAGATTCTGGATGGAAAGCCATTTCAGGAATGTCTAATATCACTCTCCTTTTAAATACATTTAGAAATCAGTCCCAGACTGTTCACTTTTTAAAAACCTTAGAAATATTCATTGGTCTTGGGATTTTTAGTCTTGCTGAACATTTTTCTACATCTTCCTTTAGATTAATGTAGTCATTTCCATCCCCTCTAGGGCATCACACTTGAAATTCTCATCTCTAGGTACAAAATAAGTGTTCTAGCACTGAAGAAGCATACTTGGTAATTCCAGAAGCCTTGCCAATGCTGAAGAAACCCACAGAAAGGGTGACTTAATGGGTAAGGAGTAAGTGGTGGATGTGTAAAAGCAGATTAAGAGAAAAATTTGGTAGGAAAATACTGGAGATTGAGGAGGGAAGGAATGGGAAACTGAGACCGGGAGCTGGGCAGCAATATGGGGAATGAGAGCTGAGCTGAGATAGAGACTGGATGAGATGTTAGTGGAGGGAACATGGAGGGCTGGAAATACTGAGTGGAATGGGAGGAGATGGATCAGTGTGGAGGAGCAGGGTCTGGGGGAGCAGTGCAGAGCGTTCTGCATATGTGAGGTATGTCATTGAGATAATGTCTACAGCCAGTGCCAGTGTACAGAGAATCGAGGTTGCCTGGGAGCCCCAGTGCCACTCCAACATGACTGAAGAACCTGAGTTAACAGCAGAATGGGTCTTGCCATGTAGGCTTTATCCATGTATTACCAGTGGCAAAAGTGGTATTCTAAGACAAAGAAAACTGGAAGTCCGAGTTTATAATGCGAATGGTTTTAACTGCTCTTAAAACTTCTACTTTACTGGAGCTGTATTGTACTAGAACAAGCTAAGATGTAAAGGGGCTGAGTATAACCAGCAATTATTAAGTAGTCATTTTCTCAGAAACGCCCCATCCAAGCAGCACTAGCTGTACTCCAGTTAAATCCACAAATAAATGTACACTTCTTTATAAAATTTACATTTTCTAAAAGGCTTCTTGAAACCCCCTGAGTGCTCTATACATCCTCCTCTCACCTAATGCCACAAGTGTATCCGACACAGCTACTCTGTGCAAATTCTTGAGTTGGCAGAAGATTGTTTGGTCTCTAAATGCCAATATCCTGCCCAGGAAGCATTTGACATCTCATGCTTCAGAGTTAGCTTAAAGAACTGAGTATTGTGGAACAAAATTTCCTAATGCACAGAATTTTGCACAGCTTTAGCCTTTTGTTGATACAGGATAGCACCTTGTCTTCAAATAAAGAATGGCTAGCATCATTCGTTTGTCTCTACTCACTGATGGGCTAGTCTCACACATTCCTCCTTGTTTTCATCATTTCTTGGCCACTACTTCTGTCAAATTTATTCAAGGTGCAGTTATCAAGATTAGCAATATTAAATTTATTCACTTACCACAGAAAAGCTGTAGACTGATAAATGGATAGTTCCATCTTAAATCTCTGCCCTGTTTAAAATTATCTGGAGACCTAGTCTGGTGACCAGAATACCTGAGTCCTCTGGCAGGCAGTGGATTGAACTCTGCAGACGTATACTCCCTCAGGATAAAAGTAAGGTGCTAAAATATAATGACATGTAGGCCATTTTAGATCCTATCAGCCTCCTTTCCCCACCATTAGCTGCTATTTCACAGGGGAATAGACCCCTCACAAGTCACATTCAAATGCCCTGGATATCTGAGACACGTCAGATGGCAGTCAGAACCTGTGGTTAGACAACATAGCCCCACCAGCCATGTCTTTCATTATTTTTCTTGTGAATTTAATGTGAAGTTAAATATACATAAATCTTGTAAACTCGCAATTCCACAATGAATGCTGGAGGCAAAATCTGGCCCACACATGCAATATTAAGTCAATGTGGCCCATCTGTATTTGTATAGAAGACAAAAACATGAGTGTGGATAGATTTTGTGTCTAGAGAAATAGAGTTATTTTATTGGCAAATGGTTAAAAGTCAAAGTTCTATAAAATACCCGCAAATCCACAGCATTTTAAATTGGTCTTTTCATCATATGACATTAACTTCAGCCATAAATGTGCTGGTCTGTTAGTAGGTATGTTGCCCTTTTTAGCTTAGTGTGATTTATTTATTCACTTTCCAGAGTCTAATTATATCTTCGCTATTATATAATAGGTTTGAACTCTTTCCCCATAGACACAACCTGCAAGATCTGGGGGCATAAAATTTAATCATCTTTGATAATTGTATGATGGCACCCCTGAAAATTAAGTTAGAGTAGCTGCAAAACATGTGAAATAATGAGACTTATCTATATTATAGTCCTGATGAAATCTTGTGGAGACCTCACAGTACACTTTATTGACCTTCTCTTGGGTACTGTAATAATACATCCTATGTCAGATCTACATCACTGTAATTGAATTTTAGAGAATTTCTGTGATGGCTCAAAAATTGAATCTGCTCCCTGGTGCCTTTTCCCTTCAATACAATCTAAATCCTTTTTTCATTTCTCCTTTTAATTATGAAGGTGGGAAGACTAGGGAGAAGTGTTATCAGTCTTCCTTGGCTTAGAGACCTTTGCTTATGCTAACATTTTCCCAGCATCCATCAGAGACCTGATAGTGAGTATGTCTTGTGCAAGATAGTCTTGGGAAGTCTTCTATTATTTTACATGTGGTAGACTAGAGACCTGCACCACCACACCCCAAATTTCAGTTTTCACGCTCTAACACTCATCTATGATATCCCATCACTTGTGCCCAATGGGACTCCACTCTCTGTACCTCATTCCAGCAGGGAGATGGTGGTGGTGGTCATCCTCTCTGTGCAATGGCCATCTGATCATTAGAAGATGCGTCTGATTTCCACAGCTACGGCAACCCCCTCCTGGCACAGCTGAGCTCAGGGATGCCCATCACTGTGTATTAACTTCTGACATACTAAACTTTAACAAATAAAAGATGTGGGGACAATGTGATGTACCTACAGTTTTGGCCTCTATCTAAAGGCAAATCTGTATCGACTTTGAAAAACATATTTGCGACAATTCAATCTGGTGGTGTTCTGCAAATGGCTGTTGTTTCAGCTCTCTCATCGCAGGATATGTATTCATGTATTTTACTAATGAGTAGAGACAACAAAAAATCAAGGGGAAGTAATGATACACTTCAGAGAGAGACTTTAGAGAGCCTCTTTCAAGAATCCACTTGACTGGTGTTAGTGTGCTGTGAGAGATATAGCCAAACCACTTTCTCTCTCAAAACTAATAATGGCTTTCAGTAACTGACAGTGAGAGAATGCACACTAGGTACACAGTGTGTCTTTCCCCTGCTGGGACATCGACTTAGATAGCTTTCTGTGGGAAGTGCCGGCAGTTCTCGTAGTTCCTCCTGTCTCCACCTATGCTGGATTTCTCCTTACAGTGGTATTTAAAAGAAAGAGTTTCAATGTATTTATAAAATGCTTTTTTCCTGATAGGAAGAAATTGTCTCAGTAGGGTATGGAGAAAAAGCGTGTTCCTCATTATCAGTCTCCTATGCAGTGCGATCTTTCAAAGGCATCATGTCCCCCTCCTTCTCTCTGTGTGAAATTTTCCACAAAGGATATTGCCACCTCCAGGAGCATGGAATTTCCCAGCAGAGTGCACGCTATTTGCTTGCAGGTATCACTACAGAAATCAATTTATTTCTACTATCTAACACAACAGACCCATGGCAAGTAAAGTACAGGGAGCACAGTTCCTTAATATGGTAGGGTACTGAGCCTCGATTTACTGTGTTGTATTCTGTCATAGCTGTTCCACAGAGTTTATTTTGTACCTACCCATGTTAAATCAATATCTGGTGGCCGTGCATGTTCCCAAATGTGCTCAGGAGTTAACAGGCTGCAAGTGAATTTGCCCCCTTATCTCTCCTCACTCATAAGCAGTGACAGAGCTGTTTAACAAAACCTTGAAAACGGAGTCTACTTAACATCTTCTGTAGCCATGGTTAGATGGCTATAGAGAGTCCTCTTGCTGTCTGTCAGATCTCTTTCCTTTCTTCTGAAACTGTCAAGACAAACAATAACACTAAAATCTGTCACTTCATGCAAATTTTCTACTTGATACGAAACTACAATGTCAGGATTGGGGGAAAAAGAGAACTCAGTATAAAAAATTCTGTATTTGCAAACTTTTGGACACATTTGGTCTTCTGCCTTCTCCTCCTCAGCCCTCCTCCTCTTTTTTTGCTGTTAAAATGGAAAGCATAGATGCTTTTTTTACCTTTGTGTTTGAGGCAAATGTTCCTACAAACTTTTTGAGAACACGAGCCTTTTTTTGTGGTGCCCTGAGCAAAGCATGGTTATGTCCAGGCCAGAGGAGGAAGCAGCATTTACCAAATAAAGTCAGAAAATGCATGGCAGGCTTATAGCACATGCAGTAAATACAGGTTAAAAATGCATAGAGTATGGCATTATAATTAAATACATATATATTTTAAGAAATTGTGTAATCCATCCAATCTTATCCTGAACAGTCTGTGATATCTGTAAGCACACTACAGCTATTCAAACTACAGTCTTATATGTAAGCCAATCACTATGGCTTAAATAGATTAGTGTGCTTCATGAAACCAGGCACTAAGTGGATCTGCTTGTTTTCTATACTGAGTAGCTTGCATTTTAGCCTGCTCCAGAGATGAAGTAAATATCTCATTCTATAAATACTTCAGTGAGCCTTAGTCTGACGTTTGCCCACAGAACTGGCTTTGCCTCTGGTGCTAAAATGACTGATAATGACCTTCATATGAATAAATCATCGATGAATGTTGCACTATCAATCTTCAAACTGGAAATCAAATGAAATAGTCATCTGTAAGCCAGCTTTTTCTCCTGCGATATCAGTAGAGTGGTAATTACAGCTCAGTAGTCTATTTTCATATTCTGGGACTTTTAACCAAAACTTAACATTTTGGATACCAATCTCCAGTAGACAGGTTTTTGGTTTTGTTGTTTTGGTTTTAATTTGTTGGCTATATTTTATACTGGCTACGGATTCTGAAGGTATAAAATACGTATTTTGTGACCTTCAGATATGCATTTTGTTAAGATGCCTACCTGAAAATGTAGTGGATTTAGAATTGAGAAAACTAGAGAAAAATGTGTTCACGTGGCACAAACATATTAATATGATGAAATAGAACTGCCATGCTGTGTACATATCATGCACTGCGTTACGTCAACCAGTGACAATTCTGTGACACCTGCACTGGGTGATCTCTAGGAGCTCTCTGCTCTTTCATGCATGTGTAGACAGGGCAGAGATGTGCGATCATAGAATCATAACAATAATTAAGGTTGGAAAAGATCACTAAGATTATCTAGTCCAATCATATGGGATGGTACTAAAGCAAGTTTTTGTTTGAAGTATACCTTCAAACCTCTGAGGCAGGTGCTTTTGGAACCAATCTGGGAGGGAACACAGCAGATGTATGCTGTGGATCCTGCACCATTCCTCTGCACCTTGTCATCTGCAAAGTTGTTTTGGACACCAGTATCTAAGAAACTGCCCTCTCCAGGCTTTTCAAGATTTTTCAAGATCCCTGGATTGCATTTTTGTGAAAACTACTTCCATCAGTTTGGAGATGAGCTGAAACTGCTATGCCAAATCCAGTGCCTCTAGCTGTGAGAAAGCTCAGTCTTGGTCTAGCTCAGAAATTCATCCCTCAGGCCATCACCCTTACTAGTCAAATAAAATAGTCGGGTATGGCAGGATAAGTCAGTGTCATCATATTACCTCCTTCATTAATGCAATGAAAAGTACATTGATAGCCCATCTGAACATTCACCATGGCCCCAAGGTGGGAAAATCAGCTAATCAGCTGCCATTACAAGTCCTGTGGCAGCAAGATGGGATGCATGCATGGACTACCTGGGACATAACATGTGCCTGGCCATGCTGGACTACAGGTTTGGCACTATAATTCCTTCTCAGTACGTCTTCTGAGAGAGAAACAGGCTCATCGGTATTTTTTAAAATTTATTTATTTTCAATACCAGAGATGGCCGTGGAAACACATGTTCTTTAGTAGCAGTTATGTTGCTTTTTTTTTTTTTGTGATGCTTGACTAAAATACTAACAACCTATTTCTGTAAATCATTTATAGATCAACTTTAGTAGATTCAGCACAGGATGAAAGAATCTGTACGACTAAGCCCTCAAAGTACATTTTATTCAGGCTAATTTTTTTTATTTATTTATTTTGCTTTAACAAATACCTATATTACATAGATTACTGCTTTTCAGCTCCTGCCTGTGTCAAACCAGTCATAATAACAATTTTGCCTTTCAGAATGATTTTCTCCCAAGCATAGCATTATTAAAAGGTAACTGAAGTCCATTACAAGTCTCATTACATTTCCTGTAAAGCCAGCATTATATATGAGACACAGAGAGACAGACAGTGATATAATTTGCTAGCGGTAGCCTCAGTAAGGATTTGCTGGATCTGGTTCTCTCTCTAGGGATCCACTCTGCTTGCTCAGCACTAGCCATGCACGAGGGACCCTTCCATTCAGAAGCAGGCTCCTTGCATGATTGGATTCTTTTAGCCGGCAATTTCTGCTCTTACAATATTAATTAGAAAGGAATTCATTATGCATAACAAGGTACAATTAGTTCTCTCGAATAAACTTGCATTGTCTCCCATAAATCCAGTAGATCCAAGTCTTCTAAAGCCATTAGTTGTTTTTTTTCCAAATAAATGGTCAATGTCTTTATTAATTTGAACTACGTGAGCATAGGAATGATAAAACAGGAAATCAGATGTACAAATTCTACTTTCTTCAGATGATGCTGTGATTCTGCTCTGTACAAACCCTGTGGTTTTTAGAATAAAAAGTAGGTATGAAAAGGAGGGTGGCAGGTTCCTGAACAGAGATTTCTCAGTTCTTACAAAGGACGTACCTTTCATCGATTTATTATGTGTACTGCTAACTTTCAAGAATTAGCATTTTTTATTTACTCAACCAACCATAGAAAGATTTCTTGTTAAATTAAATAATCTCCTTGTATGGATGTTAATTTACTAAATGAAAAGCCCCGCTATGGAGAAAAAGCCAGACTATAATCTGAACAGTAAAAAATGTATTAATATCACTAATTCTAGTTCAGGAGATACTAAAGTCGAAATGAGTTGCTGAAAGAAATCAAGTAACTAGAAAGAAGATTTATTCTAATTTCTAATTACTGACATTCTTAATGTTACTAATTGTCTCTCCATTAGTTTTTGTATAATAAGTCATTATCATTAGGATCACTTCAGTTAATCGTTGTGATAATGCTGATTTTGTGATTGGATAAAGCAAGCTTTCTACGTAAGAACAGCACTAAAACCAGTGCATGTTTGTTCATATTGAGTTTTGGAGTGAAGATGTCATCCTTTTTCTTTCCTAAATATTAGTCCTCTCAAAACTCATATGTCTGTAGTCTCATGACTAACACTGGTCTTGCATGTAAACTCAACAGCTCTTCATCAGTGGCAAACTTTGTGTTTGCTCTTCAAGATGCTGTGTAACTCTACTGCAGGAGATACATATCCATCCATAAATATTGCAGGAGATGCATATATGGGAATAATCTGAGTACTAACTCCTACTTGGAAGCATAGTGTCATAGAACCATAGAATCATTAAAGTTGGAAAAGGCCTCTGAGATAATCTACTCCAACCACCTACTCCGTCATCCCCATTAACCATGTTCTTCAGTGCCACATTCACACGGATTTTGATAATCTCCAGGGATCGTGATTCCACCACCTCCCTGGGCAGCCTGTGCCACTGCCTCACCTCTTGTTCTGAGAATAAGCTATTCCTAACATCCAACCTGAACCTTCTCTGGTGCAACTTAAGGCACCCTCTTATCATGTTGCTGTTATCTGGGAGACCCCCAGCTTGCCACAACCTCCTTTCAGGTCGCTGTGGAGAGTGATACGGTCTCCCCTGGGCCTCCTCTTCTCCAGACTAAGCAATTTAAGAAAATAATTGTACTTAGAAGGAGTTGACTAAGGTTCATTATTTTCTGCTGTGTTTATCATACCAAGTGTGACAAGATTTTATTTTTTTTCAGAAAGGATCAGGGTGGAGAAAGCTTCCCAGTTTCCATGCTCCAATCCCCTATGGCTGGGTGAGGGCTCACCTTGTGAGGCTGCAGTCTCAGTAAGTGACAGGCGATCTAAGCATGTCTGAAAGATGCTTGGCCTATTTCTCTTCTCTAAAAATAAATTAAGGAGACCTACACAAACTTGTTTTGCTGGAGTTTGGTGTCTGAAGGAGTCCTCTGAGTCTGAAAGGAGAGGGGCTTGTCAAGGTTCGGCTCTTATGAGCAGTGAGAGCTTTTTTGAACTACTATGAACTCTCAGGTTCATTCTTCATCAAAGAGCTCCACATTCCTCCTAGCCAGTTTTCACAGCAAGAGCTGCAAGCAGAAAGGGAGGTTTACTGGCAACAGAAGAGGTAGGTCTCTGATATGCTCAAACTTACAAGAGGAGCTGGTGCTATTCTGCTGCTTCTGTTCACCATTCTTTTGTCAAATATTATTCCCTTCTGGGTTTCCACTGATCACCTGTAAGGAACAAAGAGGTGATCCTTTTTAGTCATTGCTTGCATAATTCAGCATGAGTGTTATCTTTTTTTTTTTCCTGAGGGTAGGAAAGAGAGCCCAGACAGGCACTCACAACTTCATGTGGGCCCCAGGTGAGTGGTTAGTGGGTTCATCTATACTGACATTTTAACCCTGTGATTGTGGGAACCACAAATACTCTCAGCTTCTCCTAATTTTAACCTGCTGCATTAAAAATTTCATGATCTGCCTCTTACTATTAGTCTTACAGCAGGACGTTTGTCTGCGGATGGCATGAGAAATGGCTCTCTGAATGAAGCCTCCACCACTTTTAATGGCTGCACTGGATTCAGCTGCCCAGCAGGTTCCTTCCAGCCCTCTGCTCTTCTGCCTTCACCTGAGTTAATGTAAGAGAGGACTGGATGGAAACACCAGGAGTGTAAATGAAGAACTGATGTCAGTGTGAGGTGCTGGGCTCATGCTGGGTTTGTTTGGTTCCCTTTTCCATCAGTTTGTTCTTGTGGTGGTCTTCAGTTAGTCTAGAAAGCACACACTGCTGACATGAAACACCAATCCCCTGGCACTGTAGAAAGCCTGAACCGGTCTTCAGGAATAGGCTCTGCTCATCTACCAGGCTCTCTAGGCACTTTTGGGTCCCCCACTGCAGGAAAGACGTTGAGGTCCTGGAGCATGTCCAGAGAAGGGCAACGAAACTGGCGAGGGTTCTGGAGCACAAATCTTATGAGGAGCAGCTGAGGGAGCAGGGATTGTTCAGTCTGGAGAAGAGGAGGCTCAGGGGAGACCGCATTGCACTCTACAACTTCCTGAAGGGAGGCTGTGGTGAAGAGGAGTTTGGCCTCTTCTCCCAGGCAATGAGCAGAACCCGAGGAAATGGCCTCAAGTTGTACCAGAGGAGGTTTAGGTTAGACATAAGGAAGAACTTTTTCTCTCAGAGAGTGGTCAGGCACTGGAATGGCTGCCCAGAGAGGTGGTGGAGTCGCCGTCCCTGGCAGTGTTCAAGAGGCGTCTGGATGAGGAACTGCAAGATGTGGTTTAGTGCTTGTGGTGGCAATGGTGATGAGGAGATGGTTGGACTAGATGATCTTATAGGTTGTTTCCAACATTGTGATTCTATGATTCTGTGATTCTATGAAATGACAGTCAATGGGAGAGGGACATCTGCTGGGGTGCAGATGAGCACAACACAGGTGGGATGTCTTTCCACAGTTCCAATGAAATAGGCAGGGATATGCTTAGAGACAGCACTTTGTCAAGAGCTATTTCTCATTAGCAAGCCTCAGCATGAAGAGTACGATGGTTGGGGATAAGCCCAGTGGCATCAAATCCCAGTGCAAGGCACAATGCAACCACAGCAGGAGACTGAGCTAATGCTTGTCTTAGGTACACTGGGGCTTCAGGGGCTGGTGGCTCAGTGGAAAGGAAAACAAGTGATTTGTCATCACACAAGTCTTCTGCCATTTCACCACAGTCTTCTGCCATTTCACTACATTTAAAGGACCTATTTACCAAACAAGTAAACAAGAGGATATTTGCTGTTGTTGAGAGGATTTGGTACCTAGTCAGAGTAACCCACTGCAGTACAGGGAACTTGCAGCTATTAGATGAAAAACAAGAGCACACCTGAACTTGGAAAGGCATCTCTGAGACCCATATATCTTAAGGCTAGACCAATGCATGCATGCTGCAAAAGCTGTGAGAGGAATCAGTTGTAAAAATATCCCTGGACTTCCAGACACGCCACCAGAAAACCTGATGGTTGGATGTGTTCCCTCCTCAATTTCCTCTACTCCAAGATGAGTTTGAAAAGAGCCTGCCCGGCTGGGTATGTCCTAACCCAGCTGAAGTAATTCCAGCTTATAGAGACAGGATGCTCTTCTCCACATCTGAAAAGAGTGGAGAAAAGAAGAGTTCAAAGAACCAGCAAATGCTACTTGTATCAGGCATCATTTTGAGTCTGGGGAGTTTAATTCCAGAAGTATCTTCTCTGGGAAAAGAGCCTCTTTCTGATAGATCATATGGTGCTGGTGTAAGCAGTGAGGCTGAAGACAGGCTCTTTCCCTTGGGTAGCAGTCTGGCAGCACTGAGACAGTGACTCTTTTTACAGCTCTCAGGCAAAATTCATGGAAATTGCTCCGGAAATTGCAAAGCCTCAGGCAGATCAACACCACCTCCCAGCTTGGTGTCACCTGCAGACTTACTGAGAGTACACTCAATCCCCTCATCTAGGTCATCAGTAAAGATATTAAACAAGATGGGCCCCAGTACCGACCCCTGGGCGACACCACTTGAAATGGGACGCCAGCTGGACTTCACTCCATTCACCACTGCCCGCTGGGCACGGCCCTCTAGCCAGCTCCTTATCCAAAAAAGGGTAGACCTGTCCAGGCCACGGGCAGCCAGTTTCCCCAGAAGAAGCCTGTGAGGGACCGTGTCAAAGGTTTTGCTGACGTCTAGGTAGACTACATCAACAGTCCTTCCCTCATCTACCAGACTGTTCACCCAGTCATAGAAGGAGATGAGGTTGGTCAAGCACCACCTGCCTTTCACGAGCCCGTGCTGGCTGGGCCTGATCCCCTGGACACCACGTACATGCTGTGCAATCTCATCCAAGATGATTTGCTCCATAACTTTCCCTGGTACTGAGGTCAGGCTAACAGGCCTATAGTTCCCCGGATCCTCCTTATGGCTCTTCTTGAAGGTGGGAGTCACATCAGCAAGCCTCCAATACTCTGGGATCTCACCAGTTAACCAGGAACATTGATAGATGGCCAAGAGCAGCTCGGCAATCACCCCCTCCAGCTCTCTCAGCACCCGAGGGTACAGCCCATCCGGTCCCATGGACTTGTGACAGTCCAGATGGAGGAGAAGCTCTCTGACTGTCTCCACCAGAATCACTGGAGGCATATTCTGAGCAGCATCCCAGACTTCCAGATCAGGGCATAAAAAGCCCAGAGGATAACTGGCCTGGCTATATCACTTTTTAACTGGCTATTAAAGGCAGATGTAAAGAAGGCATTGAGGATCTCAGCCCTCTCCTTGTCCTCAGTGACCACATTCCCTGCTGCATCAAGTATAGGATGAGAATTATCTTTGGTTTTTCTTTTGCCATTGATATATTTATAAAAGGATTTTTTATTGTCTTTTACTGCAGAGGCCAACCTGAGGTCAGGTTGGGCTTTTACCTTCCTAACTTCCTCCCTGCATACCTTAGCTACTTCTTTGCAATCTCCCCAAGTAGCCTACGTCACCTAGAGAGGACGTGGACTCTCTTTTTCTCCCTGAGTCTCAACAGTATTTCCCAGCTCATCCACACTGGTCGACTTCCCCTGTGGCTTGCCTTACGGCACTCAGGGACAGCCTGTTCTTGTGCCTTTAAGATTTCAGTCTTGAGGAGCGTCCATGCTTCCTGGGCCCCTTTACACTTGAGAAGCAACTCCCAAGGGACCTGTGCTACAAGCGCCCTGAACAAATTCCTGAGCACCCGAAGTGCCCTGATATCAAAGTCTGCCCTCTGGAAGTTCAAAAAGGTAGTTTTGCTGGTCACTCTATTGGCATCATCAAGAATGGAGAATTCTACAATTCTGTGGTCACTCTGCCCAAGATGGTCCCCAACCTTCACTTCTCCCACCAGTCCTTCTCTGTTAGCGAAGACCAGGTCCAGCAGAGCACCGCCCTGGTAGGCTCTCCTACCAGTTGCGTAAGGAAGCTATCTTCCACGCAGTATAGAAACCTCCTGGACTCCTTCCTCTGCGCTATATTACATTTCCAACATATATCAGGGAAGTTGAAGTCTCCCATCAGAACAAGTGCTGTCGATCGCATGACTTTCGCGAGCTGCTCATAGAATGTCTCGTCCAACTCTTTGTCCTGATTAGGTGGTCTATAGCAGACCCCCACCAGGATGCTGCCCCTACAGGCCTTCCCCCTGATCCTTACCCATAGACACTCCACTCTATCATTCCCAACCTCAAGCTCTTCAACCTCGAAACAGTCTTTAATATAAAGGGCCACCCCACCACCCTTCTTTCCTTGTCTATCCCTTCTGAAGAGCTTGTAGCCACCTATCACAGCATTGCAGTCATGGGAGTGGTCCCTCCATGTTTTGGAAATAGCAACAAGGTCAGATTTAAAAACCTTGGCAAGTGCTTCTTTGAGGAGTCAAATAATAAAGCTTCTCTGGTCCCTCTCTGTGATGGCAGTTCCTTTTTATGCAAAGTTTTCAAAAAGCTCACTTCTCTTTTTTTTCTGCAGGGTGGTTTACCATAAAACCAGGCTAATTTCTGAGAGCTCCTTTCAGCAAGCAACAGACAGCTCTTGCAAGCCTGCAGAAACCTCCTACTTGTTTTCTGAGGCAGAGAGCAGCTCATTCTAATAAAAACAAAACAAAACAAAACAAAAAACAAACAAACAAACAAAAAAAAAACTAGGGTGAATATATAATGGCTTTTTCAGAAGGTCTATTACATTTTTATCTTCACATGCTACTTCAATAGATGTTGTGAGAACCGAGAGATAAGTGCTGAAAATGTGCTTTGCTGTCAGCCAGCAGTAGTCAAAGCTCTACCACCGGCTCTATAGCCCTGCCTAGGTGGAGGGACCTCTGTGCTATCTGTACCTCTCTGTGGATGGCTTCTCCAGACCAGTCTGTGGCTTAGTGCTTGTGGAGCAGCTGCAGCCCACAGTCTGGCTATGGTGTTTGTTTTGGAATGTGTTACCCCAGAGGGTGGTGGCAGAGGAGGGCATGCTGCTAGTATGAAGGGTTGAAGTTGCTAGGGCTGGTGATGGAGAAAGAGCTGTTAGCAGGCAGAAACGATTGTGTGTGTTGTGGGGAGATCAGTCCCAAAGGCAGGCAGCTGCTTTGCCAGCACCGGCAGAGTACCAGCTGTTTGTGGAGATACCATGCACACTGAGCTAGGGTCCCTCTCCTCCAGAGCTGGGCATTTATTCAAGTTGCTGAGGCATAGACGGCAAAACATCCCTCTCTTTTGTTATTCTGGGATCTGCTTGCAATACCATGGGTGTCCATGGCATCTTTGGCAAGGATATGCCTCCAAAGGAATGTCAGACAGTAATGCTTAAGCTGTTCATTTAGCCAGAGCAGATTGAACCTCTGCTGCCCTCAGTTCTCTTTTGATTTTTCTTGGCATCCATTCTTCTTAAAACCTTTTCTCCTTTGCATTTTTAAACTACACATAAGGTACTTTAAAAGCAAACATGCTAATTTGCATTTCTATGAAAGCAGAAGCTCATGCTTCCTTCAGTGATTTTAATAAACGTAGATAACAGAAAGAGCCAAACTGAGCCTCATATTTCATAGGAAGTCCTGTTTGGAAGTGCTAGACCTCATTTTTGCTTTGCCAGGAAGGAGTTCAATTGCTCAGACCTTTTCTTCCCCAAGATATGTAGAAGCCACTTTGCAAGAGTCCACCAAAAGGGACCTGACCCCACAGACAAGAGCTTTGTATCTCTGGCACTTTCAAAATACTGATGGCAGCATCAGTGCAAGCTGCTACTCAGTGCTTCTCCACAGCTGAGACTTCACATTCAGGTGCCTGCTTTGGGAAAAAATGCCTCACTGGTGTGCCTAGCCAATATTTCAGAGGTGTATTCTGATTTCTGTTGAGCACCAAAAAGGATGGAATAATTGTTATCCCCTGCTTCCCACCAGTGAAGGATGTGGTTGCCGCTCTTCTCCTTCATGTATCTGTGCAGCACATCTTGAGGAGGCACAGATTCCGAGGGCTTCATTTTAGCTTATTATCAACATTTGTGAACATACTGATGCAAAGTAAAAGCAGGAAGTGGTAAAGCTATATCTTTTTTTTCCCAGCTCATTTTTCAGAAATATTTTTAGTAGTTTGATACACTGTTAACATGACAAGGCTTGGCCGGTTCATTTGCATAAACGGGCAGCTTGGCTCATTAGGAAGCAATCAAGCCAGTACAGCCCTACTTGCACAGAGGTCCACATCACATTGCCTCTGCACATTTTTGTTGTATGATTGGTAAAATAAAGCACAGGATGGTGCTGTTCCTGAAAAGCAAACTGGCTTCTTACCAGTTTTTTTCAGTTTTCTAGTGATAATGATTTAATGCCATTACTAGTATACCTACTGTAAACTACTGTTAGGCCACAAACACCTCTTTTACATTCTACATGCATCCAGCAGAGATGAGTTCCCAGCCAGAATTTTGGAGCAAACAATCTACACTGCACTTTTCCTGTGAGAAAGAAGATCCTCTTCCACATTTCTCGACTTCTTGGACTAGCATTTCCTGCCCAAGCAGATTTTTACAACACACAGTAACACCGGTGACATGCAAATGTGGTCTGGAAAGGCGATGTTGTAGTCTGTAATTTTATTGATTATGTTGAGTTTGAAGTTATGGGGTGGAAAACCTAATCTGCAGTATTCAGGGCTATATAATTTATGCTCTGCAAATGAGGTATAAACGCTGCTCTGCTGCTCCACATCGATGTTTTTTTTTGCACAAGGGCAAGTTATTACAGGAGTAAGCCTGTGTGAACTGGCCTTCCAGTTATCAGCTATTATAATTTGCCCTCTCAGTGGGGAATGAGAAAAAGGAAAATTAACACAGTCGAAAGAATCAGTTTTTCAGTAAATAGAAAGCTGGATATATAGTGAATCTTACTGTAAATGAAAGAAAATATGCTTTGATTGCATTCAATACCTTTTTGTGTTTTCTTTCTGTAAGAGATGCAGCAAACAAGTGCTCTGATTGTGATGCTCATGAGACAGGTAAATCCCAGAGAAGCTGTGAAAAGTGAATGCTGATTTGTGAATTGATGAAAGAGAAAGCCTGGGGCTGGTGATGGCTCTTCTCTACTCGGAAATTTTGAATGCCTCCATGTAAACCTCATACCTTGAATGCCATGCACTGACTTCTTGGTTTATTACTGTGGTACAGATCATGTATTTGATATGGCATTTCTGCATTAAGTATTTCTCATCAACAGAAACAGCATTTTTAAGGTTTTCTATGCTTTAAAACATCTTTAGATATATTCTGGATTGTTTGATAGGAAGAGATTTCAACAGTTCAACTTGGAGAGTGACTTGAAGTTAAACAGTGATAGCTGAATGGGTATTAAAGCTCATATAAAATTACAAAATCGAGCAGAACTGCAAATGAGCAGCAGCGTCAGATTGTGATGCCCCTTTTGCTGAATCCCACAGACGTCAGGATCTGGCAGTTCTGTTTCCTGTAGAAGCAAAAGCGAATGACAGCAAACCTGAAATACTTCCTAACACAATTTCTTTGTACAGGCAGATGAGCAGCACTGCCACTGACTGCAGAGGGACAAGGTTTGGAGCTGCTTCTACTGAGCATCTCCTCCTTTGATAGCTGTCCAGAAGTGCAGGCTGCACAAACTCCCTGCATCTCATTTACACTCCCTGCAAAACGCATAGGCAGCATCTCACTGTGCTGAGGGTGATTTCCTATTTGGGGTTTAAGTGCAAACGAAGGGCTATTGATCCTCGAGGACGTGCATTGCAATGGTCTCTGCTAGGATAAAGCCTCCTTCTTTTGTGTTATTGAGATGGCTAAAGTCAGCTGAATGAGCTATTTCTGACAGAGAAACTGTGGCCTTTCACCATGTGATTCATTTCCTCTACTATTTTGACGGAGCTTGTTGACTTTTATAACCTCATTTGCAAAGGCAGACAGCAACCATAACTTTCAGTTGACCTCAGCAAAATCTACAAAGTGTTCAGCTTTTCCAAAAACACAGGTAATGGGAGCACAGCGCAAGGAAGCTTTATGCCTTGCCCCCAGCTTTTTTTGCCTGAGAAAGAAGATGTCAAGCTGGGGTATCATATTAGGCTGAGCGATCACGTTCATTATTTCTGAACTGAGTGTTTGCCTCTTTGCTCTAAAGAGCCAATCAGCCTGTTAATTTTGTGTGCACACAGAGAAGTCGATAATTAGCGAAATATAAGTAAATAAGTCATTTTCTGCTCAGACTACTTTTAGAAAATGCATTTCTTCAGAAAACTTAGCAAACTGAAGAGGACTTTTTCTTCCTTTCCTTCTTCTCTCTTCTCCTAGTTCCACCTGGTGTTTCTGCGTGGTATTGTTTCTTTAGCTATCATCAATGTTAAATACCTCAGAAGTTACATCTCTAGTGTTAGATGCTTATTTGCCTTCACTTAGCCAGTTTTCTCAGAAAATGTGAGATTGCTTCTTCAGTTCACACTGTTGGAAAATACAAGTTAGTCTGCAGAAGAGCCTAACTGAGGGAAGGCAAAGTATAAAATCAGCACAAAGAAGGCTGGGAGCCGAAGGTTGCTTAGTGAGATAAGTCATGATGTGAAGTGGAGATGCTGCAGCCTTTCTTGAACTGGATATTTCAAAGCCACTGGACAACAGCACACTACATATACAATTTTATTTTCTCTCTCCTGCTATATTAGATAACAAGACAGCACTTCTTTATAGAGCAAATGTTGTTGTTTCCTCCTGTCTAATGCTGGCCTATTGAAAATGTAGTGTTCGTGCTCTGGAGCTGTTATTACCAAGCACTTACAGAACATAAGTACTGCAGAGTTTAGAGATGAGTCATTTCTGAATTTTAAAGATAAATATATACTGAAGGATAAAAACATAGGAAAAAGATAAATACCACATCTTTTCTATTTCTCTTTGTAGGCACTGGGGAAATAATTACACCAAATGACTGAGGGAAAGAGCCATATAGCTGTAATGAGTGACATTTTGAAAGCTACTCTGTAGGGCATGTTTCTCTGTGTGCTTTCGGGGACCAGGCTGGCTTCTCTTCTTCCTCAACTCCACATTAAAGTCAAGAAACCATAACATAGTTTTCAGTCACATCAAGTCAGTTAATGAGGGAATTGGAAGGGGGAGAAGACAATACAGGGGCAGGCCTGCTGTCCCTCCAAGAAAGAAGTCCTGTACAAATCCTTTTAGCCCTGGATTGGAGGATGGCTGACACTCATTCTAGGAATTAAGTCCTTGTAAGTTGCCCTGTAAAGCAAACATCAAAAATCTCTTCTGATGTAAGAGACCGCATCATAATCCCAGCAAGTGTGTCCTTATTAGAGCAGGACTTACCTCTTTATTTATTATTCATGAAAATACTACAATGTCTTCAAAAGTATCTTCTGCAGCAGGCAGTCTAGCATAGGAAAATAAAACCACATATGTCTGATGGTAAGAGACACTGTAAAGCTATTGTAGTGGCATACCTCTTTAGCAATGGCAAAGTACTGCATTATAGTTTAAAACAACACAGATTACAGTTTGTATGGTTTTTCAGTTTTATTGGATGTGTGTTGCTAAGAAACAAAATTGAAATGTCTCTTTTGAACCTGAAGCCTCTTGGGAGTGTGGTATTGCACATGTAGTAAATGTTTTTCACTTTAAGAAGGAGTAAATGGTGGGCCAAGAGAAGCAGGAGGGTTCATTAGTATTGCATGTTTTCTAACCTATGGCCAGTGAACTGGGCAATTACAGTAGTAAAAGCTAGGTAAGGAGCTTCAGCTTATTCTGGGATGAAGTGTTGACAGCTGCTTGTTTGAATATTAATAAAGTCTATTGAGTTATTTGCTGCCTGTATTGTCTGTAGCTTGAAAGAGTGAAGACTTCTCTGTGTATTGCATCTTTATGTTTCTGAGTACACGGCTGTCTGCAGAGATGGTAACCATTTTGTTCCTAGAGATGGTATGTCTCATTATACAGAAAATTACAGCCTGGTGCTCTATTAAACATTTATTTTGGCAGCATTGTTGGTTACTGTTTTTCCTCTTTGATTTAAATAAGTCAGTGCTGATTGAAAGAACATGTGTTTTCTCTTATGTATGGTAATTAACCATTATTCTTCCAACTTTTACAAATAAAAGTCAAAGTTATTCCTGAGCCACATGCAAGAAAATCAAATTAATTCTCCTTTAAAAAAAATTGTCAGGTCAGAGGTATGATAAAGAAATGAAAGATTTTATAGTTCATAGTATTCTTCCAGTTCATGGTTTCGCTGGAGATGGTTTGTTAATAACTTGATGTTGCATCGATACACTTACAGTAGCGGTTCCTGCAGACTGAGTGCTAGTTAAAGTTCAAGGAACATACTAATAACTTGGTTGTTCAGAACAGCAGCATCTGGCCCTTCTGGTGACAGGAGGCCTGGGGCCTTTGCTTGCGGCAGGTGGGAACCAGCCACCAAGGCATCTCCACTGCCTCTGAAACACACACACAGCTGCTGTGCAAGACAGGCTCCAGAACAGCCACGGCTCTGGGCAAATGAGCTGCATTGGTGGCCTGCTGCAAGCTCAGTAGCTGAGTAGCCCTGATTAAAGCTGTAAATATTGAGCAGCCCCAACTGAACACAGTTCAGTGTCTATGAGGGCACACAGCTAGTAGGCCTAGCAACTGAGCCTTTAAAAACAATCGCAGCACAAGAAGATTAAACTACTAATTTTAATCTCTAAAAATCTACTAATTAAAAATATATAGATTAACCATGGCAATCTCTTGTGGTTATTGATAGGACAGTGATGGAGTTATTGTCTTTTGGTTGTGAGACAGAGATCACAACAGGGGAATAACTCACGATGCTATGCCTGCACCTCTATGGGCCGGGTGATCCTGCAGTGACAGCACGATGTGCAGCTTTGCCAAACCAGGGGCCTTCTCCCTACTGCAGAATGCAGTCTTGTGAAGTATCACAAGAAGCCATTTTCTCAGATATCCACCAAGGAAGATACTGTTAATTTTACATGTGAGTTAGTGGGAAGGATTAGTGTAAAGGAATAATACAAAGAAACCAATGAGCCGGAAAAAATATCTTGATGAATGGGCTAAATGAATTCATCACTAACAGAAGTATCTTTCCATTTTAAAGAAAAATTTGAGTGTCTAAGTGAAGACAACTTAATCAAATTTACAATCCATGACGAAGAGAGAAGAAATAGAATGTATTTTTTTGCCATCTTACGGAACTGTAACTAATTCCTAGGCAGAGCAAAGACCAAATAGGTTGTCACTGTGCTCACGACCTGCAAAAGCTCCTTGGGACTGGAACAATATTCCTCTTCATCATTTTATGACATAAGCTGATTTCCACCAAGATTAAAAACCATTTGCATAATTTACACATAATTTACTGCAGAGAAGGTAACCTTATGAATGTTTGAAGCTATCTTTCATCCCTTTTAAAAAAAAAAAGGTTATAGTAAAAGCTGAAGTTTTAATTTTTTAATAGCCCAAGATGCGTCTGGAAACTCATGTAGAAGGATGTTGTATAACTGTGCTGGAAGTGTGGTACCTTATCAGTGAGGGCTGGACATTTAAGGAAAGCTGCACAAATGACAACAGCTGGCCTGCCTGCATCCACATCACTGTAAGATAAAGCTACACAGAATGTGATAAAACTTGCAGAAAAACTGCTGTGGATTAATTGGCTGATGAACTAAGACTGGCAGAGGACACAGTGTAGTCCGTGAGGAAGTACCATTTTAATTCACAAGTCTGTTGAATCAAAGCCACAATATAATGCAGTCATTTTCCTAACGCATAGAGTTTTAACACTGATCTGCCATTTTTATTACAAAAAGTCTTTGGATTTTTTCTTCTCAGGGTTATATTTTCATGGAGAGATGCTGAATGTATAGGTGAGGGAAGGGAGCTGAACATCCATCCAGGGCTGTTGAGGTAGACAAGGCAGGGCAGATGTAGAGCTGCCTAAGCATCTGCTGTCATGTAGCTGCACCTGTAGGCACACAGCTTTCTCACCTGTGGCCAGTGCGACCAGCCTAAGTACAAGGAGATTGCAGAGATCTATGAATGTGCTTCTTTCCTTTGTGATTTCAGTGTTGTTGCTTAACACAAACCAAGCAAAGGTTTTTTTGTTCTTATTTGTTTATTTGTTAGAATGCAATCCAGAGAAATTTAAAGAACAAGCTCTCACAGAATCACAGAATCACAGAATTGTAGGGGTTGGAAGGGACCTCCAGAGATCATCGAGTCCAACCCCCCTGCCAAAGCAGGTTCCCTACAGTAGGTCGCACAGGTAGGCATCCAGGCAGGTCTTGAACATCTCCATCTCTCCTTAACCTGTCACTTAATTTGGCATGGAGAACAGATTTTCTATGTCTGTCTTACATGAGGCATCTCAAATAAATGCCACAGACCTGGATGCTAGGTAGGCTGTCACACATCCGCTGACAGGACAGGTGCTCTCACACCCAAGGTTTTTTGGGACTGCGGATCTGCTGTAGTTTCCATAAGGATTTTCAGACCGTGCTTCTGTACAATGTATCTTTTGACAAACAACAGGCAGCCTACTCTCCCAACGTGAGTAGCAAGGCTTTGACAATGGAAAGAGATGTACATCTAGGCAGATAGATCTATCCACTGCACCTTTTTTTTTAATCATTATTATTCTAAATGCAAATAATACAAGTAATGTAAGCGTAACTGAACAACCATTTAGACAATGAGGGAAAATTCAATAGCAAAAGAGCACTGATGTGTATTCTGCTGCAAGTTTAATAACATTGTCTCATTCTAAAATAATAATAATGCCCAGCATTTCTATAGTGCTTTACAGTTTTGTTAAGAGTCATAGAAATAAGAGCCACCCATTGCATGTCATTCAGTAGGCAAGTGTTCAAGTGTTCCCTAGCTGTGTAAATAAGCTGAATTTTTAAATAAGCTGAATTGTTGAGTTGTACATCCTTACATGCAGAGGAAAAACACAAGCAAAGACTGTGAGTAATTTCTGCATAATTAAATCTCATTTGGTAGGAGACTGGTAAAAACCTAGCCATTTTCAAGAGCAGCATGTACGTGCATGAAGGCAAAGCTGAAGGTGTGACATCCACATGCAGTTCCCAGAAAATGCCATCAAAACCAACATAGATACAGGCATGGAGAGAAAAAAGCCATCACTATATCTTGCTCTGAACCAAATACCATGAAGGGTCATGCAGGGAAAAAAAAAAAAGTAAAACAGCCCTTCCCTTCCCTTCCCTTCCCTTCCCTTCCCTTCCCTTCCCTTCCCTTCCCTTCCCTTCCCTTCCCTTCCCTTCCCTTCCCTTCCCTTCCCTTCCCTTCCCTTCCCTCCCCTCACCTCCCCCTCACCTCCCCTCCCTTCCCCTCCCCTCCTGATTTTACCCTTCCTGTCCCTTTCCATTCCCTTCCCCTCCACTTTTCTGAGACACTAAGCAGTAGCCAGTACATGATTACTATTCAGGAAAATTGCAAATGAAGTCCTAGAACTTCTCAACAGCTTTTGCTCTCCTGACACAGCATTTTGCCTTTCTGAGTCCCTTTTTGTTTGAAGGTACCCTTCAAAGAAAGTTAAAGTGCCATGAAGGATTTTATTCCATCCACCATGGGAGTGAAGTCACTCCACAGCCTGGAACAGGAACTGTTCACCAGTCAGCTCCTCAGACACCCAAATGCAGGGATGTACAGCAAAATGTGCCACACCATCACTGCATGTAAGGCAGCACCTCTGCTTAAGAGTCGTGCTAATCACATTACTTAATGACTTCACAAATAATCACTTTGCACTTATAATCTGAAGCTAGAAGTTTTGGCAGCTGAGACAGGGAAATTAAACAAAATTCATATTTCCTTAAAATAAACCAAGACCTGTTAAATCATCTGTATCTCTTTCCGTTCTTTTTTATGTGTTTTATCCCAGCCTTCTGTGTATTTCTCTGTTTCTCTGATTGGCAACAATCAGAGTATGTTTTGCACTTCTGCACCTTTCTAAAGCTGCAATGATGTCAAGGGAGCCTCCCATCCCCTCTGTGTTTTCTATGGTTTGAGGACAGGTAATGGGGGCAAGAGGGAATAGCCTTAAGTTGCACCAGGGGAGGCTCAGGTTGAATATTAGAAAAAATTTCTTTTCAGAAGGAGTGATGAGGAGTGATGAGGCTGCCCAGGGAGGTGTCCATCACCATCCCTGGAGGTGTTCAAGAACTGTGTGCATGTGGCAATGAGGGATGTGGTCAGTGGGCATGGTGGGGATGGGCTGGTGGTTGGATTAGATGATCAGAGAGGTCTTTTCCAACCTTACTGATTCCGTGATTCTACGGAACTCAGGGAAGCCTGGTGACAGGTCAAGGTGAATAGGAGGACAGATGAAACACATCCATCAGGTCACCAGGTGTGCTCTGGCTTTACAGTGGTGCAAGAGCACTTTCTGCCACATGCTCTGACCATTTTCACCTCAGAACAGAGCAACCTGAGATGCTAAAGAGATTGTTCTTCTCATTACAGATGTTCCAGTGCTCCCTCCCTGCTGACACCTTCATCCTTATGGCCCTCTGTTCCTCCTCTTAAATCAAGTTTTACTCCAGAGAAGCCCAAGACCTTGGTGCTGTATTTCACAATTCCCTGTGCATCAGTACTTTTTACAGTTTAAAACTGGTGAGGTTGGGATTTCTCTCCACAAGGACGTGGGTTGGATTACTGGGCACTGCAAGCAGTGACCTGACTGCACCACGGGCTTCTCTTTGGTGTTATTCCCTCTGCACTGCAGCACCACAGGAGCAGCAGAAATTCAGTGCTTTTCGTTGACTGATGTTTAGTACGTCTTACTCCACAGTGGCTGGATTAACCTTAGGACATCAGAGCCCTCATCTTGCTTTACACATCAGAATTGCTTTGTGGAGTCCTACAACTGATGGAAGGATTGTGAACTGTCCTCCTGACACAGCTTCCAGAAGTCGATTTTAAAGGTATCACTGGAGGGAGAAACAGGACGGCTCCTGCAAGCCCTCACATCCCACACGAGCAACGGCTGTAGCTTACTTTTAAAGCCCACGGCGGTGACACGGAGCCGTGAACAAAACCCCGGGGCCCGATCCCTCCTGCCCATCTCTGCAGCCCGCGGTGATCGGGTTCGCGCGGAGGCACCAGGGGGCGCCGCGCCGCCAGGGATAGCGGGGCCCGGCCGGCGGCCCCGGCCTCGGCGGCCCGCAGCGGGGCTGCCCCGTCCCGTCCCGCCCGGCCGTGCCCCGGCGCTTGGGATCCCGCCGGGACGCCGGGCACGGGCTGGAGCCCCCTCCTCCCCGTCACTCGTTTCCTCGAGGGGATCTCAGAGAGGCGGAGGAGTAGGAGGAGGAAAGAGGGCGGCGAGCCCCGCCGCCGAGAGCCACGGGCCGGCGGAGGACCGGGCGGGGCCAGCCTCCGTGCCGCGGGCGCCTCCCGGGGCTCCCCGCCCCGCCCCGCTGCGGCCGCCCTGGCCCCCCGCAGCGACGCCGGGCCCCGTAGCGCCGCGCTTCGCCTCCGGCCGGCCGCCCTCCTATCAACCCTACTT
>NW_024969327.1:3709-4096 GCF_019238085.1 Lagopus leucura | reverse complement strand
GGGGGGGGGGAGGGAGTGGAGATGAAGGCAGAGCCATAAAAGCGGAAAAAAAAAGGGGGGAAAAATAAATAAAATAAAGGTTGCGCTGAGGCGGAGCCGGAGGAGGCGGCGCTCCTTCCGGACAGCGGCGGACGCGGCGCCCCCCCGGACCCCCCCGCGTCCCACCCCACCGCGGCGCCGCCGAAGGGGCTCCGAAAGCCCGAGAAGAGCGGGATTCGACCCCAAAACGGGGCCGGGGGGGGGGGGGGGGGGGGGAAGGACGGGCAGAGCGAGGCGGGAGCAGTCGTTAAAAAGAAGAGCGATTTAATTTACACAGAAGTACTAAATGTACATAATTCTTTAAAAAATCGTTATACACAATAAATACAGTACAAAATTATTTTATCG
>NW_024969327.1:0-3609 GCF_019238085.1 Lagopus leucura | reverse complement strand
CCCCCCCCCGCCCCGCCCCGCCCCCCGCCCCCCGCCCGGCCCCCCCCGCCCCGGCCGGGGGCGTGGCGCGCGGATCTCCCCCCGGATTTGGGGGGATTTCGGGGGAACGCCGACGCAGAGCGGCCTTTTGGGTGGAAAAAGGGCGAATTCGGGATTCTCCAGCGGCTCCATCTGGCAGAGCGAAAGGACGAAACGACGCGCGATCGATCCCAATCCACACTTCCTTCTGGCTTGGAAAATAATAATTAAGACACTAAACGAAAACCAAACGATTTAATATACATTTTTTTTATATATATATACGTATATATAAAAAAGAAAACGCCGAATATCGCGCCGGGAAGCGCCGTCCCTTTTATTGCTGCCGCCCCGGGGAGCGCCGGTGGGAGCGGAGCCGAACGGAGCTGCGGGGAAACCCGCGCCGCCCGCAGCCCCGCCGCGTTTGGGGGCATTGCGGGCACAAAGGAGCGGCGTCGGGCGCGGGATCCCGAGCGCCAGCGAGGCGGAGGAGGGCTGAGCCCGGACCGCGGGGCTGCGAGATTTCTTCCTTTTGGCGACGAAATCTTCCTGGTGGGAGCCGGGGCGCTTTAAGGCCTCTTTTGGGTGCGAAACGGGGAGAAACGGGGGCGAGGGTTCGGCGCTTCTGAGCGGCTGGGCGGAGATGGGGCCGATCGGTGGCGGAATCGGGCTGAAAAAAGGCAAAACGGGGCGAAAAAAGGCAAACGGAGGCGCGGGGTGCGGAGCGGCGGATTTCAGGCACCGAGGAGCTGAGAGCGAGCGGCGGCGGATCCCGGGCCCGGCACCCAGAATCTCCTCATGGAAAAAGTGAAAAAGAAGGGAAAAGAGAGGAAAAAAAAGGCGAACAGAAAAAGAAACGAAGCGAAGGGGAAAAAAAAAACCGGCGGGCGGAGCCGGCAGTCGGCGCTGCTCCAGCGGACGTGCGGAGCCGGAGGAGCGCAGCGCTGCGGGGAGCTCGGGGTCATCGGTTCGGCTGAAATCCCCCCAAAAGAGGCGGCTGCCGGCGCTGCGCCTCCGGGTGCGGATCCTGAGCTCCGCGTCGCGGCGCCGTCAGCACCGTCCCGCGTCGGGCTGCGGGGCGGAGGCGGCCCTGAGCCCCGAATTCAGCGCCCCGGCACAGCGGGGACCGTCCTCGGTTTGGCCGCAGGGATGGAGACGGGTCCGATCCCCACATTCGGTGCCGGACCGCCCAAATTCGGGCTTTGGGGCGCCGGGTCCCGACGCAGCGCTGCGGCGCCGATGATCCGCTCCCGGGTCGCGTTGGGTTCCGTCCTCCGCGCCGCGTTTCCTCCCATTCCTCCATTCCTCCATCGGGGTTGAGCCCAAATCCTGCCTCTTCCAGGTGGAAATTCCTGCGCACTTCAGCACTCTCCATAAACCAGCGTTTCCCAAACTCAGTGTTCCTCGGATTCCTCATTCTCCAACTCCGGCATTTCTTGAGCTCGGCGTCCCCCAAACTCGGCGCTCCCACGCTCAACTTCCCCAATTTCGGCTCTCCCTCCACTCGGCCTTCCCCAAATCCAACGCTCTCCAAACTCGGCGTCCCCCACACCGAATCTTTTCCACCCGAACTCAGCCTCCTTCACACCCGGCCTTTCCCAGGAGCGGTGCAGCTCGGACGCATCCCTGCCCCGCCGAACGCGTCCGTGCCGCGGCTGGGGGCTCCCCCTCACCGAGGCGGGGCCGCGGTGGCTCTGGACGTCGTCGCCTCGGCGTGGAGCGGAGCGGAGCAGAGCGGCGAGGGGGGAGGAGCCGAGCTCCCGAGGAAAGCGATCCGCCGGGCGCTGGAGGACGCTTCGCTCGGAGGAGCACGCGGTGCCTTCCCCAGACCCTCCTGGCGCCTTCGGTGCGGGTCGGCCCCGGCACGGAGCCGGTCCTTCCGCCGCCGCGGAGCCGGGAGCTCGGGCGCAGGGATCCCCGTCCTCCCGCTCCCGGTCGTCGCCGGCTCCTGCCGCGGCTCGGTGCCGGGGTCTCGCCGCGCTCCGCCCGATGAGGGGGGGTCCGCCGGCCCGCAGGGGTGGGAAATAACTTAAAGAAGGAAGAAGAAGAGACGTCACCTCCGCGGCCGCGGCGGCAGAGTCCTCTTTGGCCTCCCACGGCTCTGACTCCGACCTGCTCGGCGCTGAGGACGGCCGGGGCGGGGGAAGAGAACAGAGACCGATCAGCAATTCGTCATCAGCGGTTTGTTACAGATTCTAATTACACAGCCGACGCCACCCGCAGCCCCGCCGCTCCGGGCGCCGCACGCGGCGCAGAGCCCCCCAGGACCGCGGGGCCGGGCGCTGCGGCCCCCCGCCTTCCCCCGCTCCTCGGCTCGCCGTTCGGCTCCGTGAGGTCGCTGTTATCTGTTCAACGTCCTCGCTCCAAGGCCGCCGTTGTGACTGGGGGCAAGGTAGGCGTCCGTGCGGTGGACGGGCGACGAGAAGGGGGAGGAGGAGGAGTTGTAGGAGGAGGAGGGGGTGCGGACGTTCTGGCCGCCAGTCTGAGGTTGCTGCAGGTTGAGGATGCTGTCGATGGCGCTCTGGAGGTGCTCGTTGAGCGAGTCGTCCTGCGGGCTGTCGCTGGAGAAGCTGGCGTTGTCCACCTCGAAGGACTCGGACTTCCGGCGCTTGGCGGGCGGCAGCGGCACCTCCCAGGCGAGCTCGGCGCCGGGGCCGTGGTCGGGGGGCTCGGATTTGATCATGCCGCGGTAGAACTCCTCCTCCACTTCCGCGAGTTCCTTCATAAGGCCACTGGTAGAGTCGTCGCTCTTCTGCGGGACGGGGCTGCCGTGCAGCACGAGCGAGCGCGCGTCGCCGCGGCCGAAGAAGAGCAGCTTGGAGCTCTCCTCCGCGCCGCTCCGCTCGGCCGCGCCGCCCTCGTGGCTCTTGGCGGCGGCGCCGCGGCTCGCGTCCTCCGCTCTGAGCGGCGCTTTGTCGGCCTTGGCGGCGCCGCCGCCTTTCTCGGCCGGCTTCTCGGCCGCGAAGGCGTCCACGTTCTCCCGGTACGTCTTGCGGAGCGGGAGGCGGCAGAAGGTGACCGGCTTCTTCTCCGCCGGCGCGGCGCCGCCGTGCTCCACCGTGCCGTTCATCTGCCCGGCGCCCGCGGCGCCCGAGCGCTGCTCGGCGGCTTTGATCACCCTGCAGACCGGCGGCGGCTGGTGCACGGGGTCCAGCGCGGTGTTGTGCACCACTTTGCTCAGCCCGGCCTCCTGCTTGATCTTCAGCTTGAGGCCGATGCGGCTGCGCGCCTCGTACGTTTTGATGGGCGGCTTGCTGCGCGACGGCAGCGCGTCGTCGTCGCCGTCCAGACCCGGGGAGGCTTTGGCCCACGTCACCGACGGGGATCCGCCGCTGTGTTTGATCACCAGCTTGGTGGGGTTGATGGCCGTGGCCGTTTGCACCGCCGGAGCCTTGGAGCTGTCGGCCGCGGGCGCGAGGCCGGAGGAGGAGGAGGAGGAGGAGGGCTGCAGCGCTGCGGAGGAGAGGCTCTGGGAGCGGGACGACGACGAGACGTACTCATCTGGAAGGGAAACGCGGCGCGGGGTCAGCCCGAGTCCTCCGGGACCGGCAGGGAGCACCCAGGGACTCCTGAGTTCAGCGAGGGTCCCTG
>NW_024969326.1:0-1590 GCF_019238085.1 Lagopus leucura | reverse complement strand
TCATCCGGGGATTGAGCGTAGCGCGCATGCGCGGTGGTGGAGAGAAGGCAGCACGCATGCGCAACATCCGGGTATTGAAGCGTGTCATCCCGGGATTGAGCGTAGAGCGCATGCGCGGGGCTGGAGAGCAGAAAGGACGCATGCGCAACATCCGGGTATTGAAGCGTTCCATCCAGGGATTGAGGGTTGTGCACATGCGCGGTGGTGGAGAGCAGGAAGGACGCATGCGCAACATCCGGGTATAAGAAAGGGACATCCGGGTATTGAGGGTAGAGCGCATGCGAAATGGTGGAGAGTGAATAGTGCGCATGCGCAACATCCGGGTAACGCGAAGGGACGTCCGGGTGTTTGGAGTAGTGCGCATGCGCGGTGGTGGAGAGCAGGCAGAACGCATGCGCAACATCCAGGTATAGAAGCGTTCCATCCGGGGATTGAGGGTTGTGCGCATGCGCGGTGCTGGAGAGCACGCGGTACGCAGGCGCAACATCCGGGTACTGAATCCTTTCATCCTGTATTAGAAGTAGTGCGCATGCGCAACATCCGGGTACTGTACCGCTGTATAACAATAGGGGAGCATTGCGCATGCGCTATTGTGTACTTTGGCAATAGCGCATGCGCAACATCCGGGTACTGTACGGCTGTATAACAGTAGGGGAGCGTTGCGCATTGTGTACTTTGGCAATAGCGCATGCGCAACACCCGGGTAACCAAAGGTGAACATCCGGGTATCTCGCCTGCGCATGCGCAGTATTGAGCTGCGCCACTGCGCATGCGCAACATCCGGGAATCCAGACCCTTCTTCGAGGACCGGCGCCATTACGCGTGCGCAGCAACCGGGAACCGGCGCGCAAACATCCGGGCACCGGGGACGTAATAATGAGGTAAAGCCGCCATCGCGCATGCGCCGAGCTCGTGAAAATGGCGTTTTTTAAGCTTATTATTGAGCATGCGCGGCATCCGGGTCTTTTCCTGCCTAAATTCGGTTTGAGCCACCATTGCTGACCGCGCCACATCCGGGTATTTGCGTAGCCGCTTTTGTGTGTTGAGGCCACTGCGCATGCGCCACATCCGGGCATCGTTGGCCTTTGGTTCTGTACTGTTAACAGTGCGCATGCGCCACAGCCGGGGTTGGCCGTTCTTTCCTTATTGTTGGCTGTGCGCATGCGCCGCATTCAGCTCCCGCCATTGTTATTGTTGGCTTTGCGCATGCGCCACATCCGGGTCTCAGTATTCTGTTACTGTTGGCTGTGCGCATGCGCCATATCCGGGTCCCTGTATTCTGTTACTGTTGGCTGTGCGCATGCGCCACATCCAGGTCCCTGTATTCTGTTATTGTTTGCTTTGCGCATGCGCTACATTCAGCTCCCGCCATTACGTTACTGTTGGCTCTGCGCATGCGCAGCATCCGGGTCCCTGTATTGTTGTTATTGTTGGCTGTGCGCATGCGCAGCATCCGCGTCCTGTATTCTGTTATTGTTTGCTTTGCGTATACGCTACATTCAGGCCCCGCAATTACGTTAATGTTGGCTCTGCGCATGCGCAGCATCCGGGTCCCTGTATTGTTATTGTTGGCTTTGCGCATGCGCTACA
>NW_024969325.1:0-2708 GCF_019238085.1 Lagopus leucura | reverse complement strand
GAGGCAGTTGATTATATCATTACACAGAAGTATCAAGCAAGTGTAAAGAACTTATGGCTTCTCTTAAAAGCTGTAAAAAGGGTTCAAAGTGTGAAGTGAAATGGCATACCTTGACTTTTACAGCATAAAAAATTAACCTAGAAGGTGATAGGTGGATGGTTGGACTGGATGATTTGAAGGTGTTTTCCAACCTTGGTGATTCTGTGATTCTCTGAAATATATTCTAATATTCAACACTGTACTATTAAAAGGAACCTGAATAGTCTGGACAGCCTAACTTGTTTTACTCTCAGATCACTCCTTTACAAGAAATATTTCCTGTAAGCAGACTTCATGGAAATGGCATGGATGTGGATCATGAAGTGAGTGGCCAGCAGGTACACTGAGCTGACTGTCCCTCTGTACTCTGTCCTTGTGAGGCAGAGGCATGAGGGACAAGTCTACTACTATTCACATAGGCACTCTCCTTAAAACAGAACTACAAGAAATCTGTCTTTAAATTTGCTAAACGTTTCATCTAAACTTCAGATGTTCAAAGTATCAGCTATAAAGTAATGTCATACAGGAGGCACTACTGATGCTTTGCCTACCAGCCATTACAGTTACCACCTCTAAACAGCTAATTTTTTAACCATATCTATACCTGATAATTTGTCCAAAAGGACAA
The DNA here is from genome assembly GCF_019238085.1 of Lagopus leucura. Taxonomy (NCBI): domain Eukaryota; kingdom Metazoa; phylum Chordata; class Aves; order Galliformes; family Phasianidae; genus Lagopus; species Lagopus leucura. Next base: position 2,041 of record NW_024969325.1, on the reverse strand, counting down.
ATAAAATATATTTGTGTTTTCTCAGCAAGTTTTTAAATGAAGGATTACATTTTTCCAAGGTTTGTATATGTTGTATGCTGAGTCTTGCTTTTTTCAGTCATCTTTACCTGACTTACAGTAGAAAAATCTGCATGGGTGAAAGTTCATTTGGGATTGGGTTTACCTCAGAGACAATACAGGTATGGAGGAAAAATGGAGAGGAAGGAGAGATGTAAAAAACAGTAGGAAAAAAATCACAATTTATTTTCACGTAGACTTCAACTTCAGGAATCAAAATGTATTCTGAAAATATGTCTGACTGCTAACTTCTTTTATATACAGCACAAAAAAAACATGAAGAGCATTTTCAACTCTTGCATATTCAAACACGACTGCAGATCCTCACATCTTTTTATACCATTCTGTATTGATTTTCTATTAAAAAGTAAATAGGAACGTGCAATGAAAATAGAGCAAGACATTCTCATTAAGATAATATAATGATAATATAATGATCGTATGATCATGGAATTGAAGATATCATCCAAAATCCAGGAAGAAAACTCTCTGACCCCAGTGTGGTGTTAGAAAGCAGCCTTTCTTTATTCTTCATAATATGTAATGGGCGACTTGACAAGCACATGCATGCTTTTAGAGTTCAGGTTTTACATTTAAACAGTAAAGACATACATATGCAGTACGTAGGCACTCATATTCACTCTTCTTCAAGGACTCATTAACATATGCTAATGTCCCTTTGGGCACACTCAGTGGTATTTAGGATGGTCGAGTGCCCACACATTTGTTCCCCATTTTCCACCATCAGCTTAATCACTGAAACCTTCGACTCATTTTTGCTCATTTTGGAAAATTTTCAATCCTCATTAGGCCACAGTGAACAACTTTTTAAAACAATATATGTGGTACCTGAGGAAAATGTCTTTGTTACCTTTTGAGGCAAAAGATAAAAGCATTCTGTTATGCCCCCAGTGCAAAATTATTGAGGGAAACAAGATTTCTCACCCACTAAAACCAAAAGCTTTAGAACTATCAGTTATGGATTCCTTTTGCTAAATTAATATATTGGTTTTTGGACTAACATACGAATTCCTATTGCTAAACAAACCAACCTATACCAAAGGGATTTCTAGAGGTCACACTGTCCAAATTCCCTGCTCAAGCACAGACACCTCAAGTCCCTCAGTCCACTGGCAACACTTCTCCTAAAGCAGCCTTAGGACTCCATAGGCCTTCTCTGCAGCAAGAGACATTGCTGATTCGTGAATAAGATTCATCTAGTTAAACTTGAGCTACATGAATGCTGGGCATGTAATCTGTGCCAGCTTCCTAGCTTTCTTCATTCAGTCAGGCAGAAAAAAAACTGCAGAGTGAAATTCAAATCAACTTTAGATAGCTTAAGATAGATAAGTAAATCCACTTTCACCACTAAATGTGTAGTACAATAGTATATAGAATATTAGTATGTTAGTACGATGACATTCCTACACCTGATAAACATTCTTATTTAAGTGTCCAGGGAAGTCATTAAGGTGTGATTTTCTCTCCTCTATACTATATGTAATTCTTGTATTCTTGAACATTATCAGTTTCCTCTCAGTATCATAGCTTCTGAGAAGGAAATACCACATCCTGCCAAATACTTCCCTATCTGACTCAGTTAGCTGTATCAAACTGTAACCCTGACAAATTCCACTATTGAGAAACAGCAAATGCTATTCAGGCATACATCAACGTATTTAAACTGCCAGATTTATGAAACAGAGACTATAAATAGGTTTGCATAAATAAGTAATCATCATTAAAAAAAAAAAAATAAAATGACTTGAATAATTGTGAAAATACATGCCTAGCTTTTGCGATAAATAAAAACAAGCATTCCCCTTAATATTCAATAGCAAGTAATTCATGCTTTTCCCTAGTATAAATTTACTGAATAATTTAGATTTTAAATGCAAAAATAGTGTACATTTAAATCTAGTCTGTAAGCACCTCACAGGGACTGCAAGGTAATGCAGCCACATTGACAGTGGTTATGATTGAT
>NW_024969324.1:6997-11691 GCF_019238085.1 Lagopus leucura | reverse complement strand
TATGGGGACTTGTGGCAGCAATGGGGACAAGTGATGGAGGTGGGGACAGTGGGGACATGGGGGAGTGGGGTCACCCCCCACTCAGAACTGTCCCCAGTGGGGCCACAGTGGGAGCCCATGAGGTACAGTGCAGTGGTGGGGGGACACCATGGGGACATTATGGGGTGGCCATGGGGAGGAGGTGACACCCCAATAAAGCGGTGAGTGTGTCCGAACCAAAAATGGGCTTTTATGGGGTGAAAAAATGAAGCAGTGGTGGCTGGGGGGGGGACGGGATGGACGGCCCCAGTGTCACCACGGGGCGGCGGTGATGTCTGTGGGGTTGGGGACATAGATGTGGGGTGGGGATATAGGATGGGGACATGGATATGGGATGGGGACACAGATATAGGATGGGACATGAATGTGGGATGGGGCCACCCCACAGAGCCGACCCCGGAGGTGCAGCAGCCGACGGCGGCTCCACTTTGATAGAAAGCAGCCTTGGCCAAAACCCCATGGGGGAAAAAGGGGGGGGGAAGCAGCCCCCGTGCGGCCCCCCTACTGCCGCCCCATTTATTGCACTTCTCGGAAGGGGAAAAAACCAAAAACCCCCAAAAGGAGAAAAATAAACAAAAAAAAATCGAATTCCCCCCCCCAGGCAAGGGGGCCCCCCCCACCGCAGCCCCGGAGAACGGCCTGAGAGGGGCGGGATGGCAGCACCCACAGCTGGGATGGGGTCACCACCACCTTTGGGGACAAGGACACCTTTGGGGTCAGAGCCAGTGACACTGGGGACAATGTCACCGCCGGGGGATGGTGTCACCCTTTGGGGACGACCTTTGGGGGCGGGGTGACATTTTGGGGGCGCAGCCGCCCATCTCGAGGATGTCAGCAGCACCGGGGACGTCAGCCTTCGGGGACAGCATCAGTGATGCTGGGGATGGGGTCACCTTTTGGGGGCAAGGTGACACCTCCATGGGGACAGCGTGGTGACACCGTGCCCTGGTGACATCCGGGTGGGGACACCGCGTGGGGTGAGGTCTCATTGGTGATGTCCCATGGGGATCATGTCTCATTGGGGTCCCCATGTCCAGGGGACAATTTGTGGGGCACACGGTGACACCCATCGGGGTCACCACGACGCAGCCACCTCCTGTCGGGGACACTGCAGCCTGGTGACACGCAGAGGTGACACCCGGTTTGGGGACACAGGTGGGAAGCGGTCACTGGGTTGGGGGTCTGAGAGAGAACTGGGAACAGCACAGGGACCCCACAACCCCACAGCAGATCCCAGTGCTGGAACCTGAGCCCAAATCCGGACCCCAACCCCAAATCCGGATCCTGAGCCCTAACCCAGATCCTGATCCAAAACCCAGACCCTGACCCCAAGTTTGGACCCTGACCCCAAATCCAGCCCCCGACCCCAAATCCAGCCCCACTGCCCCCCTTGGCGCCGTCACGGCGGCTCCTGCCCCGCGTCCTGGCTGGCCTCGAGCAGCAGCTCCTCCAGATCCCGCTCGTCCCTCCAGCAGCTCAGCTCTGAAACAACAGCAGTTGGGATCACCGCGATGCAGCCGGGTCCCACGGGGACATTCAGGTCCCAACCCCGTCCCCGTCCCCCCGCTGCCCCCCATACCGTGCTCAGCACCGCAGCTCCCCGCTTTGCCGTCGCCGTCGGGCAGCGCCTGGCCCAGCTCTGCCTTCAGCCCGTTGGGCAGCGCCGGGCCACCCGTGGTCACCCTGCTGGTGGCCGTCGCATCAGCGGCCGTCCCGGAGGTGACTGTCCCGGCGGTGGCCGTCCCAGAGGCGGTGGCCGTCCCAGTGACGTCCATCCCACTGGTGGCTGTCCCCTCGGTGACTGTCCCACTGGTGGCCGTCCCAGGGCTGGCGGTTGTCCCAGCGGTGGCCGTCCCAGAGGTGGAGGCTGTCCCCTCGGTCACTGTCCCGCTGGTGGCCATCATCCCCATGGAGACAGTCCCACTGATGGTGGCCGTCCCAGAGGTGGCGGTTGTCCCCTCGGTGGCCATCCCATCAGTAGCCATCCCGCTGGTGGCCATCATCCCCATGCTGCCAGTCCCACTGGTGGCCGTCCCAGAGGTGGCGGGGGTCCCGCTGGTGGCCACTGTCCCACTGGTGACATTCCCACCGGTGGCCACCCCATTGGCGGTGACCATCCTGGAGGTGGTGGCCGTCCCGTCAGCGGCCGTCCCATTGGTGGGGATGGTCCCACTCCTGACCGTCCCATTAGTGGCTGTCCCAGAGGTGGTGGCCGTCCCATTGGTGGGGATGGTCCCCATGGTGGCTGTCCCACTGGTGGGGCTGGTCCTGGTTGTGGCGGCTGTCCCAACGGCGCCTGTCCCATTGGCAGTGGCCGTCCCACTGGTGACGGTTCCCATGGTGCCTGTCCCATTGGTGGCCGTCCCATCGCTGGTGGCCGTCCCATCAGTGGCTGCCCCATTGCTGGTGGCTGTCCCCACGGTGACAGTCCCATTGGTGGCTCCGGTCCCGTTGGCGGTGCCGTCCTTCCCCTCTCTCCCCGCTGCCTCCTTGGGATCGCAGCCGGCCCCGCTCTCCACGCGCGTCACCACGAAGACTTTGTGTCCCCTCCCGGGGCTGGTGACCAGAATGCGCTGCTGCTGACCCCGTGGTGACTCGGGGGTCTCCGCGGTGCCCCCCCCGCCGTCGGCAGCCCCCTCAGGGCTCGCTGTGCTGTCCCTTCGCCCTCCATCTCCCCCAGCCCCCTCGTCCTCCGTATCTGAGCTGGAATCGGTGGCCGCTCCGCGCTGCGCTCCGGCCCCTCCGCCATCGGGGTCCCCGTCGCCGCCGTCCCCGTTGGGGTCCCCGCCGTCCCCCCCACCGATGCCGGCCGTGCCGGGGGGCTGCGGGGGCTGAGCTTCCCCCTCGTCGCGCTCGCGGGCCAAAGCGAAATTCCGTTTGCAGCCGCTCTGAATCTCGGCCAGCAGAGCCTTCTGGGTCTCAATGAAACTCTTCACCTGCGGGAGGGAAGCAGTGAGCAGAATGGAGGGAGGGGGGATGATTTGGGGGGGGATGGGATGGGATGGGGGGAAAGGGAACATTTAGGGGGGCGGGGGGGGAATTGGGGATGGGAAATGTGGGGATTTGGGAAGAGAAATTGGGGAATGGGAAGAGACATTTGGGGACACCCATCCCCCCACGTCCTCCATCTTTGAGGACATCCCTCCCCCTTCGCGCCCCCTCCCCTTGGTTCTGCCCCCCTCCCCCCTCACCGCCTCCTTTTTGGGGTCACGGTCCAGGTCGAGGCGCAGCAGCGACTGGTTGACCTTCAGCGCCAGCGCCAGCGCCATCAGCCCCCCCGTCTTGATCTCGTTCTCCCTCAGGTCCAGGCGCAGCAGCCGGGGGCTTTCGGCGATGAATTCGGCCACCGCCACCGCCCCTATGGGGGGGACACTGCCATGACCTCGTGGACGGCCATTTTATGGGCTGCCCCAAAAAGGAGGAGGCAGCCAGGGACGCGGGGCTGAGGGATGACGGCCACGGGGACATCGGGGTCACTGGTGGGATGGATGTGGTTTTTGTAGGGTCCCCAAGGAGAGACCGCAGCCGGGACCCAGGGGACGAGGTGGTCATGGTGACACTGGGGTCACCTGCTGGACCTCGAGGGTGTCTTTCTGTAGGGTCCATAAGAGGTGACGATGGCCAGCACGACCCACCCAAGGGATGACGGCCATAGGGACATCGGGGTCATTCACTGGATGTCACTTCTGTAGGGTCTCCAAGAAGAGACCCCCAGAACCCCCAACCCAGGGGACGAGGTGGCTGCAGCGACATCGGGGTCATTCGCTGGACATCAGCGATGGCATTTTGTGGGGTCCCCAAGAGGTGACGATGCCTGGGACCCCCATCCTATAGGATGAGATGGCCGTGGTGACGTCGGGGTCACCCGTTGCACCTCGAGGACAATCACTTCCGCAGGGTCCCAAGAGGAGCCCACGCTCACGGCCACCCCATTCCTAGGGTTCCCCCCCCCTCCCCGCACTGCCCCCTTCCCCGAGGGGCTCCGTCCCCCCCCCCACCTTCGCAGGTCAGTTTGGTGGAAGCCAGGCCCAGGCGCAGCACGGAGCGGTTCCCAATCAGCCCCGTCTTCAGGTTGCGCACGCCTTCGTTGCCAATGGGGTTGTGGCCCAGGTTCAGGGTCTCCAGGCTCTGTGCGTGGGGCTGTGGGGACAGCATGGGGACACTGGGGTCATCCCGAAGCCTGGGGACACGTTGGGGACATTGGGGACATCCCGAAGCCTGGGGGGACGCTGGGGATGTCCTGAAGTCTGGGGATGCTGGGGGCAATGGGGACATCCCAAGCCTGGGGACACGTTGGGGACACCTTTGGGGACACTTTGGGGACACTCACCAGCGTGACCCCCAGGTACGCCGTCCCTGCCTGCGTCACCTGGTTGTTCCACAGCACCAATGTCACCAAACCGCGGCGCTGCTCCCGCAGCCCCTCGCACAGATAGGCCAGGCCTGGGGACATGAGGACAAATGGGGACGTGGTGGGGGGATGTGGGGCTGGGGGCCATGGGCATGATTTGGGGTGGGGGAGGACATGGGAATGATGTGAGGGGACATTGGGGTATGGGACTGGGGAGCTGGGGGTGTGGGGTGGCAGCTAAGGGGGGGAAGTGGAGAGACTGTGGGGGGATTTGGGGGGAACTGGGGCAGATTTGGCAAAAATC
>NW_024969324.1:0-6897 GCF_019238085.1 Lagopus leucura | reverse complement strand
ACTGTGGGGGGATTTGGGGGGAACTGGGGCAGATTTGGCAAAAATCTGGGGGAGTTGGGGTGGATTGTGGGGAAGATTTTGGCAGATTTGGGGACAATCTGGGGGGGGTTGGGGAAGATTTGGGGGATTTGGGGGAGGATTTGGGGACGTTATGGCAAACGAGTTTGGGGGAAGATCTGGGAGATTTGGGGGAAGATTTTAGGGGGAGATTTTGGCAGATTTGGAAAGGGTTTGGGGGGGATTTTGGTCTGGATTTGGGGAGGGACTGGGGGGACTTTGGGGAAGACTTGGGAGTCTGATGGGAGGGGGTTGGCAGATTTGGGGGGGATTTTGGGGCTGTCCTGGCAGGATTTGAGCACTGAGAGAACACAGATTTTGGGGTTCCCTGGCTCGGATCGGGGCGCACCCATCAGCTCCACCCCACTGCTCCCCACATATTTCCCCCATAACCTTCTGGGGCCGCCCCACGTCATTAAGTGCCCAGCCTTAATTAAGCACCCAGAACGTGCCAGAGCCTTAATTAAGCACCCAGAACGTGCCAATTAAGGACCCAGAAGGTGCCACGCGTGCTAATTAACGCCCGCAGATCAGTTTATAGGGTGGGACACGGAAACAGGGGGCGGCCAAAAGTCGTCACCCCATTCCTGGGCTGGGGGGACGCACGTCCCCAGTGCGAGGCACTGAGATCAGAGCTGCTGCTCTGAGACTCGGGGTGGAATCAGATGGCAATGGGCTCTAAGGGGCCTCCCTGGAACAGAGTCCTTACGTGCCCCCAAGGAGTGCAGGGAGGGGGCGGGGGCTGGGAACATGGGGGGAAGGGGGGTCCTGGGCAGGGCTGGGGGCAGGGCTGAGGTTTGGGGGGTTGGGGGGAGGTTCAGAGCACATCTGTGCAGGATCCGGGGAACATCTGGAGATATCTGGGCAAGATTTGGGAGACGGCTGGGTGAGATGTGGGGGATACCGAGCAGATTTGGGGGATGTCTGCACAGGACTTAGGGGATATCTGTGTAGGATTTGGGGGGGTTGGGGATATCCGGGCGGGATTTGGGGGACATCTAGGCATGATTTGGGGGACAGCCAGGCAGCACTGGGGGATTTGCGCTCAGACCCACCCGAGTCCAGGATGTGGTTGTTGCGGAGGTCCAGGATCTGGATGGAGCAGTTGAACTTGAGCAGGTTGCCCAGCTGCGCCGCGTCCTGCAGCCCGTTCAGCTTGTTGTCAGCCAGGTAAAGCTCCCGCAGCGTCACGTTCATCTTCAGAGCCGTGGCTGCGGGCAGAAACGGGGAGATTTGAACCCAAAATGGTGCTGGGGGGGCGGGGGGGGGGGAGGAGGGGTTGGAGCAAAGTGGGGCTGAGAGCGTCAGACTGGGGGGGAAAGGGGGAGAAAGCATCTCAGTGCCCAATATGGTGGATGTGGGGAGGGGGTGGGAGTTGAGGTGAGATTTGGAGGCTTTGGGGAAGAATTCTGGGGGCCTTGGGGGAGATTAGGATGAGAGTTTTGTGAGGCCTTTGGGCTGAGTCTTGGGGGTTGTGGGCAAGAGTTCGGGGGGCCTTTGAAGGGGGGCTGGGGGTCTTTGTGGAAGGTTTGGGGGTGAGGGCTTTGGGAGGATTTGGGGCAGGATTTTGGCAGGGGGGGTCCATGGGGGTGAAGTTTTGGGGGTCTGGGGAGTGTTTTTTGGGGGTTCTGGGCAGGATTTTGAGGGGATCAGGTGGACTGGGTGGGATTTGGGCACAGTTTTGGGGGGCTTAGGGCAGGATTGGGGGGCGGGGGGGAGTTGGGCAGGATGTTGGGGGCTGTGGGCAGGGTCCTGGGGGGGGGCTTTGGGCAGCATTTGGGGGAGGTTTGGGGGTCAGAAATGAGGTTTTGGGGTTTCTCTGGGCAGGGCTCTCCAGCCAACACCCCACTGATGCAGGGGCACGTGTGAACGCGTCTCCCTTTCCTAATTAATCCACCCTAATGAACAATTAACCCCACAGCATTCCCTGGCTCTCAGCTCAGCCCCGCTGGCTGTCATCAGCCAGAGCCCAAACAACCGCTGATTCATTAGCATAGCGATTAATTAAAGTAATGAGGGGCTGCCCACCACAACCCACACCCAGTGCCTGCAGCCAAGGGCAGAGTTATGGGGTTACGGGGCAGCCCTGAGGCCAGGGTTCGCTTTGGAGCTCAATTTTAGGGTGAAAGTTCAGTTTTAGGGCCATTGGGGTTGGGGGGCTGTTAGGATCACTAGGGTGATAGGGGTTGGAGTCATTAGGGACACTGGGGACGCCGGGCCATCAGGAACACTGGCGCTGGGGTCGTTAGGGTGCTTATGGGCCGGGGCTCGGCTCTCACCCAGCAGCATGAGCGGCCGCCCCGACAGGCTGGCGTTCTCCAGGTGCAGCACAGCCAGGCTGCTGCTGATGCGCAGCGCCCGCGCCACAAACGGCGCCGAGGCGTCCAGCAGGGGCGTCCCGCGGGCGTCCAGGTACTGCAGGCAGCTGGTCTGCGGGAACAGGGCAGGGGCTGCAGCCGGAGCCACGGCGGGCCGAGAGGGGAGGGGAGCCGCCATGGGGGCTGCGGAGGCCGCGGGATCCTATGGAGCGGGGGGTGGAAGGGGCCCGCAAGGTCACGGGACCATGGGACCCAGACACCCACCTTCCTCATCATGTGTGCGGCCGCCTGCCAGCCCCGCGTGCCGATGTGTTTGTTGAAGGAGATGTTGAGGTGCGTGGCCGACTCGTAGTACTCGATCATGTCAAACAGCGCCGAGGCGCCCTGAGAGCGGGGAAAGGAGCGTGAAAATGGGGCAGGGGGGTGAAAGTGGAGATGGGAACAGACAAAATGGGGCAGGGGGGTGAAAGTGGAGATGGGAACAGACAAAATGGGGCAGGAGGGCGGAAACTGGAGATGGGAACAAATAAAATGGGGCAGGAGGGTGGAAACTGGAGATGGGAACAAATAAAATGGGGCAGGAGGGTGGAAACTGGAGATGGGAACGGCCAACGTGAAGCAGAAATGTGACAACCAGAAATCAGTGTGGCCAAAATGGGGCGGAAAGGTGAAAACCTACGACTCCCTCACGGTGGCCAACAGCTTCCTTGTGGCGGCCCACAGCTCCCTGCTGGTGGCCCACATAGGCTTTGACTTTTGGGTGACCCCACATGGAGCCAAGAGCCCGGTGACCCCACGGCTCCTCACTGCGATGCTGTGAGGCGCCATTGGCACCCGCCGCCCCGCCGCAGTGAAAACCCTTCTTAACCATTTCCGTGGCTTTTTAACCTCATCCGCTTCCCCGCCAGGTGCAGAACTGACCACAAAAACCACGAGGCTCCCTTGGGTCACCATGAGAACCACTCACGTCCTCATCCAAGCTGGTCTGCTCCAAGTCGACGATTCTGAACTGCAGCCTCTTGAAGATCTCCTCCAGCGCCTCGCACGCCTTGTAGTCCAGCTTCTCCCCTGGGGAAAAAAGTAAAGCAACAGAAATGGGGAGTTTGGGTTTGGAAAGGTAAATTTCTGCCGTGTTCGGGGACTGCGGGCAGCTGGCTGGTGGGAAAAGAGGGGAGGGGGCTCCAGGGCCCGGGACCCCGCAGATGGGAGGTGCATTTGTTGTTGTATGGCCATAAAATTCAGGGGATCTACAGTGCTTGGGCTGGGGGAACCACGGGATTCTCCAATGGTTGGGTTGGAAGGGACCTTTAGGATCGGGGAACCACGGGATCCTACAATGAAAGGAAGAGAAGGAAAGCAAGAACCAAAACCTCAAACTTTTAGCTCGAAGGATGGCAACAGAACCCAAAAAAGGGTTTTTCTGGGGTTGCCTGCACTCCACTCAACCGAAGGGTTAACAATGTAAAATCCCAATACTGTCCCTAATGTGGGAAATTCAATAGCACAGAACGAGGCGCTCACCTTTGAGATCCAAGCAATCTATCCTGGGTGCCAGGTCCTTAAACTCCTGGAAAAGAGCAAAAGGCAGCATTTTACCCCCAGAAAGGGGGGGACACTAAAAGGAGGAGAAAAAACAACAAACTGGGACAAATCCCAAAGCTGGGAGGAGCTGTGGGCACCACACGGCCGTGTTTGCTGACCAGCAAAGCTCTCAGTGGGATTTTTGTTGTTGGGATGAAGAACAACACGGGAATTTCCATCTCAAACAGCAGCTGGGAAACCGAGCCCGGCCCCGAGGCACAACATTAGGGGAAACGAGGCAAAACACGGCGCTAATTAACGGCATCCTTCATTAGGGCCGTGGGGCAGGAAGCACGCGGGGCACAAACAACGAGGGCCGATCCGCTCTACCTGGATCTGCTTGAGGAGTTTGGGGATCTGCTTGCAGCTCAGCTTCTGGCATGCCTGCTTGTAGGCGCTGACGATCTCCTCCACCGTCACGTTTTGGGCTGAAAAGGCACAGAATCAGGGCTGTGGTTATGGATGCAGAACCCCGGGTTCTCCGTGGGATCAGAGAGATCGGCAGCGTCCCAACGGGAGCAGCAGAGGGAACGCATCGACCTGCAGGCCCCGACGATCTCCGTTAACGGGATTTACTCCACTAACGATGACCCGCTGACCTGAAAACCCCAAAGCTCCCTGTGAATGAGCATCTGTTCTGCTCTCCTTGTCCTGCAGACCCCAACAATCCCCATTAATGGGAGTTTATTCTGCCAACCGCGACCAAAACCCCTTAGGGACACCAAAACAGAGTCCTGGGGGAATCCCAAACACTGAGCTCCAAAGGGGCCCCAAAATGGAGCCATTGGGAACCCTAAAAACGGAGCCCTGGGGACCCCATGTGAAGCATGGAAGGCACCAAAACAGAGGCCTGGAGGGCCCCTAAAAACAGAGCTATGGGCAACTCTTAGAGTCATTGGGAACGACTAGAAGCCCTGAGGGACCCCAGAATGGAGCCACAGAGCCCCAAAAATGGAGTTGTGGGGGAAACTGAAATGGAGCCTTTGGGAACCCAAAAAATAGATGCAAGGGTGCCTCCAGAACAAAACCCTGGCAGACCCAGAAAATGAAGCCCCAGGGGAACCCAAATGAGCCCTGGAGGATCCCAAAATGGAACCATGGAGCCCCAGAAACTGAATCGTGGGGGACACCGAAATGGAGCCATTGGGAGCCCTAAAAACAGAGCTCTGGAGGACCCCAAAACAGAGCAGGGCCTGCAAGATGGGAGCACAGCCCGGTAACCTAAGATGGCACGGGAAGAAGAGAGCGATCCCACAGCTCATAAATAAGAAATTAAGAGGAGGAATAATTGATGCTCATCGGCAAAGGCTGCAGAGGAAGGAGATCGCGTGGGGGAACCCGATACGGGTTGTTAACGGGGGAACCGAGTTCAGAGCAGTGTGCTGTGAGAGCACGGGATCCTGCAGTGGTTGGGGTGGGAGGGACTTATGGGGTCACAGAACCATGGGGTCCTGCAGTTATTGGGATCTGTGGGGTCATGGAACCTTGTTGGGTTTGACCCCAAACCAAGAGCCGTTAAGTGGGGTCAGTCTTGATACCCATTTTGGGTCCTGCAATGGTCCCGGTTCACGACCCATGGAGATCCATGGAGCCCCAAATTGGGACCCACCAAAGCCCCTGTCTGGGCCCCATGGAGACCCCATTCCAAGCCCCACTGAGGACCCCATTTGGGTCCCACCGAAGCCCCCAGTCTGGGCCCCACGGATCTTGGACAGGGACTCAATTTGGTCCCACACCAAAGCCCAATTTAGGACCCCTGGAGCCCCCAGTTTGAGCCCCAGCTTGGCGCCCACCAAAGCCTCACCCTGAGCCCCCTGAGCCCATTGAGCGTAGGGATCCACTGAACTCCCATCAAGACCCATAAAGTCCCAGACCCACCAAGACTCCCATCTAGGCCCCACAGAGACCCATTTTGGACCCCACAGCAGACGTTTTGGACTCCCAGACCCCCACTTCAGACCACACTGAACCTCCGATTCCAGACCCATTTACACCTCGGTTCGAGCCCCAGGACGGATCCATTTTGGGATTCTCCAAAGCCTCTGCTTCGGGACCGCTGAAAGCGCCGATTCCAGCCCACGAAGGCCCCACCGCGGGCCCCACCGAGGCCCCATTTCGGACCCCAACGCAGACCCGTTTCTGACCCACGGAGCCTCGGCTCGAGATGCCGGCCCGGACCCCGCGTGGCCCCACGGAGCCCCGGTTCGGATCCCACCAGGCCCAACCCCGGCTCACCGAACCAGCCCCTCCCCACCCCGTTACCGTGTCTCCACGGATCCTTGGGCTCCACCGCCCCGGACACGATGTCCTCATCGGACGGGAAGGTGACTCGCTTGGCGCCGGGCCGCAGCCTCCCGTCCTCGGCCCCCGTGGGCCCCGGGTTGGGCTCCATGGTCTCACCGGGGCATGGCGGGGCCGGGCCGGGCCGCAGCCGCCGCGCAGCGGAGCGGGGCCGCGCGCTGAGCGTCCGCCTCCGCACTTTCGCACTACCACCGGCACGCCAACATCAGAAAATTCTGTTAAAAAAAAACAACACGAGAACTCATCGGGAACGCGCGGGGCTAACGGAACTCTTCATTTGGTTTTATTCTACTTTTTCTAGACCGCAACGCGCGGCTCGCGGCGAATCTGCGGCGGCGAATCGCCACACGCGGCACGGCCGCTGCACTTTCGTCACAACAAGGAGAAACGGTCATGAAGATAGTAATTAGAAAGAAACACAGTACGGGGGGCTCCAAAAATACAGGGACGCGGAAAGAAGAGGGGGGGGGGTCATCGATCGCTGGTTAGAGGGACTCACAGCGATTTAGCGAATGTGCGGAAAGCGAATACACAGTCCACGGGCTGCGCGTCGCAGAATGATGACGTAAACGGAAAGCGCGGTCGGGAAGCGCGCCGGATGCGCAGCAGCTGAAGGTGGGCTGGGCGCCTAGCTGAGGTG
>NW_024969323.1:0-2751 GCF_019238085.1 Lagopus leucura | reverse complement strand
TGGGGGAATATGGGGATACGGGCCACAGGCTGCAGGAGCAGGATGCTGCGCAGGAGAAGGCAAAGCATGAGGGAAAGGTGGGACTTGTGGGAGCAGGGACATGGGGTAGTGTGGGGGTGTAGGGGGTGTGGGGGCACGTGGGGAGGGGTTTGGGGTGAGAAGGGGGCATGTGGGGTGGGGTGGTGTTGGAGTGCATTTACTGATTTCTTCCTGAGAGGGGGTTGGGGTTCCCTGTGGCCCAAAAGTGAAGCTCTGATCCATAGCCCCATGTGACCCCATAACCCCATAGTATTCAGTGTGACCCCAGGGCTCCACATGACCCATAACCCTGTGAGCACCATAACCCCAGATGAGGCTGTGAACAGTGATGGGTCTGTTCTTGGGTCGTTCAGGGGACACTACAGGGTGGCTCTGGGGCTGCTGTAGATCAGCTGCCTACAACGTCCCCTGACCCTCACCTTGCCCACGTCTTGCTGGGCAAGATGGGGGTCGAAAGGGCAATGGGGGGCTATAGAGCAGATTCACCACCAGCTCCGTGTGGGGGTATGTTAGCCCCACTGAGCTGTGGGTGTGTCCCATAGCTGCCTCATAGCAGCCCCAAAGCCATCCTAGAGCACCCAAGAACAGCCCCATCGCTGCCTGCAGCCAGCAGCAGTTCCACCACCAGCAGTGTGTTGGGTAAAGGCAGCTCCTAGATGTGGCTCTGCCCCATAGCTGCCCCAGAGTGCCCCTTTGGGGTCCTCCTTTAGCTGTCCCACAACGTTGTAGGGCTTCCCCCCATCCCAGCAGATCCCCCCAGTGCCCACGGGGTGTGCGAGAAACGCTCTGGTCACTGCTGTTCCCTCAGGCACAGTTCTCGGTGCAGCAGCAAAGTTCATCGTTATTGCTATGGCATTACTGCCCTCTCCCTCCTTGTGCTGAGGGACAAAACATGCAGCTGCTCAGTGAGCTGCTTCTTCTCCTGTAGCTCTGCTCGCTGTCAGGCCCTGCTCTCCTTTTCTCTCTTGGCTAGGCACTGCAGGCTCACAGTCTACACCATGCATCCGCTGTGCTGTTTTGAGGTCAACGGCCAACCTGTTCCTTTTGGGTTATTGTGTGCTTTTCTATGCAGACAGGCAGGCAGGATTTCTTACAGCTGTTGCACTTGCTGTGTCTCAGGCTCTGTCCTGCACCTGTGCCTTATCTCGTGTGCAGTCTTCACCTGACCCTGGTCAGAATGTCCTGGCCCTGCTGTGCTCTGCTCAGCATCTGTCTGCTGAGCAACAACACTCTGTCACTGACCCTACCTTGTGCTGTCCCTGCAGACGTTAGAATATTTCCTCTGCCACTCTCCAAACCGTAGCAGGTCAGATGACTTCCAGCAGCACACAGCTGACACACAGAGCTGTGCTGACCACGGCAGGGTGCAGCTTCTTGTTGCAGAGTCCCGTAGCGGTGGGTGACCGTGCAAAAGGGGAATCCCACCTGCTGATGTTCTCCGTCCTTCTTCTGCACCATGATCCATTCCTTCCTCCCCGTGCTGCGTTGCTGTCAGAGTTCTTTATCCATTTCTCAGGGTTGTTGCAGCAACTGCAAGTCTTTGCACATGGCTGTGTGGTTTTGCTCACGTTTGCGTGCACGTGGATGGAACGTGCGCACAGGGCTGTGCAAGGATGTGCTTGCAGGTGTGTGAATGCACAGCTATGTGTGCAGGGAAGTCCTTGCATGTGGGTGTGTGGTTCTGCACACGTATTGTGCACACAGATGTGTGTGTAAGGGAGCAGCGGAGGTTCCTGGGAACAGGAGATTCCTGGGAAAGGCGGAAATCACATGAGAGTGCTGGAGAGCTCATGGCCGGGAAGCACAGCTCCACAGCACTGCGCTGTGCAGCCTGCAGGATGGCATGGAGCGCTGACAGAACCAGGACAGAATCACAGAATCACACAGAATGGCCCAGGTTGGAATGGATCTCAAATACCATCTCTGTCACCTTCCCAACAGAGGCAGGGCCACCAACCTCCACGTTTATTGCCAGTCCAGGCTGCCCAGGGCCCCATCCAACCTGGCCTTGAACACCTCCAGGGATGGATGGGGCATCCACAGCCTCTCTGGGCAGCTGTTCCAGCACCTCCCCACTCTCATAGGAAAGAATTTCCCCCTGACATGCAACCTAAATCTTCCCTGCCTCAACTTCAAGCCATTTCCCCTTGTCCTGCAGTTATCTCCCCTTTCAAAGAGTTGACTCCCCTCGTGTTTGTAGGCTCCCTTTAGGTACTGAAAGGCTGCAGTGAGGTCACCCTACAGCCTTCTTTTTTCCAGGCTGAACAAGCCCAGCTCCCTCAGCCTGTCTTTGTAGGGGAGGTGCTGCAGCCCCCTGATCATCTTTGTGTTTCTTCTCTGGACCCTCTCCTGTCTTCCTTGTACTGAGGGCCCTAGACCTGGATGCAGCAGTTCAGATGGGGAGTGTGTGCTGCTTCAGCTTCTACAGGTGGCTGTTTGGGGGGGGGGCACCAAGGAGGGGACTGGGCTTAAGGGAGCCGGGGCCACATGCTGCTCTGCTTTGGCCCAGTGGAGCTTCTGTATCGCTCAGGACCTCTGCTTGGCGGTAGGAGGTGCCCTGTGTCCCACCAGTGGTTCAGCAACAACCCCCCTAGTCCGTCTTTCTGACCCCCAGGGTCACACCCTGCTCTATGGTCCCCCTCCCATCTGAATATTGGAGTACCCTCCTCCCTCCAGTTCCCCCATTCTGATCCCTGCAGTCCTCAACCCCCC
>NW_024969322.1:0-1074 GCF_019238085.1 Lagopus leucura | reverse complement strand
CCCATAGAATCCAATGGAGCCCCATAAAACCCCATGGGATCCCATAGAATCAGATGGAGCCCCATAAAACCCCATGGGATCCCATAGAATCTGATGGAGCCCCATAAAACCCCATGGGATCCCATAGAATCCAATGGGGCCCCATAAAACCCCGTGGGATCCCATAGAATCCAATGGAGCCCCATAAAACCCCATGGGATCCCATAGAATCCAATGGAGCCCCATAAAACCCCGTGGGATCCCATAGAATCAGATGGAGCCCCATGTAACCCCATGGGATCCCATAAAATGAACCCCTCGGGACGCATTCTTCCCGCCTCTCCTATCGCGACACGCCCCGCCCCTCCTGTCGCGACATCGCCACCTGTCACCAGCAGCACCACCCCCCCGAGCCGCCTAGTTGAGCCCATGGCGGCAGCCGGAAGTGAGCTGCGAGCGGCCGGAAATGAACGGCGAGCTGCAGCCGGAAGCGTGCAGAGAGCGGCGGCCGGAAGTGAGCTGCGAGCGGCGCTCTATCCCCACCGCGCCTCTGTGGTCGGTCCCCCTCAGTTTGTCCCCGTGTCACCCTGGCGACCCCAGGCGTCTCTTTGGGGGTCCTCCATGTCCCCATTGTCCCCATAATGTCTCCGTGTCCCGTTGGGGTCCTCCATGTCCCATTAGGTTCCCATGGTGTCCCCATGTCCCATTGGGGTCTCCAAGTCCCACAGAGCTCTTCCACGTTCCCATACTCTGCATATCCACGAATCCCCCCTGGGGTCCTCCACGTCCCATTGGGGTCTCCGTTGGTGTCCCCACGTCACCGATCACTCTTCCAATGAACACCTCCTACAAAAAGCCCCCATAACCACCCCAAACCCTATAACACCCAGCCATCCCAACCCCACTGCCCTCCATCCCAGTGGAACCCCGTCGTTGACCACCCGTGGGTGCGGGGTTACGGGATCGGAAATACGGGGCTGCAATTAGGGCGTTCTTGGGGCGGGGTTATGGGGTTGGGGTTACGGGGCTGGAATTATGGGGTCATCGGGTCGGGGTTACGGGGTTGGAGTTATGGGGTCTGACCCACAGAGCCCC
>NW_024969321.1:0-3437 GCF_019238085.1 Lagopus leucura | reverse complement strand
CTTTCCAAGCCCCGCCCCCACCCCTATAAGCCCCTCCCACCCCCAAGCTCCACCCCTTCCGAAGCTCCGCCCACTTCTATTCCAACCAATCTCCAAGCTCTGCCCACTTCCGGCCCTGCCCCCCCCCCCCCCGTCCCGTTCATAAGCTCCGCCCCGTGCGGGGCCCCCCCTGCGTTCCCCGCCCCCCCCCCCCCCCTCCAAGCCCCTCCTACCCCCAAGCTGCACCCCTTATTACGCTCCGCCCATTTCAGACCCCACCAATCCGCAAGTTTTGCCCACTACTGGCTCCACCCACATTGCAACACCCTTCCATAAGCTCCGCCCCTTGCAGAGCCCCGCCTGCTTTCCAAGCCCCGCCCCCACCCCTATAAGCCCCTCCTACCCCCAAGCTCCACCCCTTCCTAAGGTCCGCCCACTTCACATCCCACCAATCTCCAAGCTCTGCTTGCTACTGGCCCCGCCCCCCCCACAGCACCCCACCCTTCTGCAAGCTCCGCCCCTTCCGGAGCCCAGCCCACTTCTGTCCCACCCGCCTTCCAAGCCCCGCCCCCACCCCTATAAGCCCCTCCTACCCCCAAGCTCCACCCCTTCCAAAGCTCCGCCCACTTCCATTCCAACCAATCTCCAAGCTCTGCCCGCTTCTAGCCCCGCCCCTCTTTAAGCTCCGCCCCTTTCCACACCTCCTTCACTCCAGGCCTCACCCTCCCCATTTAGGCCACGCCCCCTTTTGCTACCACCCCTTTTAAGCTCCTCCCATTTCTAGCCACGCCCCCTTTCCCTCCCACCCTCTCCGAGCCCCGCCTCTTTTCCAAGCCCCATCCCTATAAGCCCCGCCCCTTGCCATGCTCCACAACCCTCTATAAGCCCCGCCCACTTCAGGACACACCCACCTTTAAGCTCCGCCTCTCCTAAGCCCCGCCCCTTTATAAACCCAGCCTGCTTTGGCTTCCAGCCGACTCAAAGCTCCTCCCACCGCTGGCTCCGCCCATTTTAAAGCCCCGTCCCTCCTTAAACTCCGCCCCTTTCCACACCTCCTTCACTCCAGGCCTCACCCTCCCATTTAAGCCACGCCCCCTTTTGCTACCACCCCTTTTAAGCTCCTCCCACTTCTAGCTACGCCCCCTTTCCCTCCCACCCTCTCCAAGCCCCGCCCCTTTTCCAAGCCCCGCCCCACTTCAAACCCTCCCCATTTCAAACCCCCTTATTCACACATGGCTCCGCCCCTCTCCAAGCCCCGCCCCTTTTCCTAGCCCCGCCCCGTTTAGACCCTGCCACTTCCCCTAGCCCCGCCCCTTTCCTAAGCCCCGCCCCCTCACCGGTTCCAAACTGGGGGTCGACGAAGGCGTCCATGATGATTGGCAGGCTCTGCCCGGTGAATGGGTGCACCACGCGCCGACCAATCAGGTGCTGGGAGCGGGGCAACGCTGTCAGCCATTGGCCACGCCCTCACCCCGCACCCGGAAGTCCCGCCCACTGCTCCTGCCCTCGCCCCCCATCCCTTACCTCATTAGGGTAATGAGTGGGTTAATTAATGGTGGCAATTAATGGGGATCTGTGGGTCTGCCCTATAGAGAGTCACCAAGAGGGCATAGGATCTATGGGATCTATGGGGCTCTATGGGATCTATGGGATCTATGGGATCTATGGGGCTCTATGGGATCTATGGGATCTATGGGGCCCTATGGGATATATGGGTCGCTACAGGATCTATGGGGCTCCATGGGATCTATGGGTCGCTATAGGATCTATGGGGCTCTGTGGGACTCAGTGGGGCTCTATGGGACTCAATGGGGCTCTATGGGATTTATGGGATCTATGGGGCTCTATGGGACTCAGTGGGGCTCTGTGGGATCTATGGGGCTCTATGGGATCTATGGGGCTCTGTGGGACTCAGTGGGGCTCTATGGGACTCAATGGGGCTCTATGGGACTCAATGGGGCTCTATGGGATCTATGGGTTGCTATGGGTCTCTATGGGATTTATGAGATCTATGGGACTCTATGGGGCTCCAAGGGGCTCTATGGGACCTATGGGGCTCTATGGGATCTATGGATCTCTATGGGGCTGTATGGGACTCAATGGGGCTCTATGGGATCTATGGGTTGCTATGGGATTTATGGGATCTATGGGGCTCTATAGGGCTCTATGGAACTCAATAGGACTCAATGGATCTATGGGATCTATGGGTTGCTATGGGTCTCAATGGGATCTATGGGATCCATGGGATTTATGGGATCTATGGGGTTTTATGGGACTCAATGGGGCTCTGTGGGATCTATGGGTTGCTATGGGTCTCTATGGGATTTATGGGATCTATAGGGCTCTATGGGATCTATGGGGCTCTATGGGACTCAATGGGGCTCTATGGGATCTATGGGTTGCTATGGGTCTCTATGGGATTTGAGATCTATGGGACTCTATTGGGCTCCAAGGGGCTCTATGGGATCTATAGATCTCTATGGGATCTATGGGTCCTTAAGGAATCTGTAAGTCCCTATGGGATCTATGGGTCCTTATGGGATCTATAGGACCCCTATGAGTCCTTATGGGATCTATGGGTCCGTATGGGATCTATGGGTCCCTCTGTGGGTCTGTATGGGATCTATGGGTCCTTATGAAATCTATGGGTCCCTATGGGATTTATGGGTCTCCATGGAATCTACGGATCTCTATGGTATCTATGGGTCCCTCTGTGGGTCCCTATGGGACCTATGGGTCCCCCTACGAGTCCCTATGGGATCAGTGGGTCCCTATGGGATCGATGGGTCCCCTACGAGCCCCTATGGGATCTATGGGTCCCTATGGAATCTATGGGTCCGTATGGGATCTATGGCTCCCACCACAGAAGCATCACCCCCCCATCCCCCCGGAAGTCGCGCCTTCAGCCCACCCGAAACCCCGCCCCACCCGGAAGTCCCACCCCTCCCCCACCGGAAGTCCCACCCCTCCACCCCCCCCGGAAGTCCCGCCCACCTGGTAGCGGGGGTCGTCAGGATGCACGGCGACGGCGGCGTCCCCCAGCATGGTTTCCGGCCGCGTGGTGGCCACCACCACCTCCGAACCGGGCCCTGTGTGGGGCACGGCCTGGATGCAGGGGGACCCACAGCGCCCCACAGCGCCTCTGTGCTGCCCCATAGCGCCCCATAGCGCCTCTGTGCCGTCCCATAGCGCCCCATAGTGCCTCTGTGCCGCCCCATAGCGCCCCATAGCGCCTCTGTGCCACCCCATAGCGCCCCATAGCGCCTCTGTGCCACCCCATAGCGTAGTGCCACCCCATAGCGCCTCTGTGCCGCCCCACAGTGCCTCTGTGCCGTCCCATAGCGCCCCATAGCGCCTCTGTGCCGCCCCATAGCGTAGTGCCGCCCCATAGCGCCTCTATGCCTGCCCCATAGCGCCCCACAAAGCCTCTGTGCCACCCCACAGCGCCCCATAGCGCC
>NW_024969320.1:0-3360 GCF_019238085.1 Lagopus leucura | reverse complement strand
CCAGCCCTGGACGCAGTGCTGCAGACGGGGCCTCAGAGAGCAGAGCAGATGCTTTAACCCCATCACAGCCTCAGCATTCATTAACAGCTGACGAAGTCCCCACAAATCATACAAAGCACGCTTACGAGAACAAGCATTTTGGAGCTGACCCATCATACCTCCTTCTGCAAGGACAAACACTCCCCTCTTCTCCATGCTTATCTCCAAAGGTAAGAGGGAGCAGTCGGTGAAAGCAATGTACTCCCCCGTTTCCCTGCGTGTGAAGTAAGCCTGCAGAGGAGCCAGCAGCGCGTGCCCCACCTCCACGTCCGCATGCAGCGGCACCAGTTCCAGCTTTGCCAGAGGTTCCACAAACACCTGCATGAGCAGAGCATCAGGAAGCAGCATGAGAGCAGAAAACTGTGACAGCAGGAAACAGCCCACGTCAAAAGATGGGGAACAGATGGATGGCACCTTCGCTTACAAACGCTCTAACAGTTCTGATGTGATGCTAAAGAGGATGCAAAATCAATTCAGCAGCTAAACAGTGCTGCACGAAGCAGCACCTGACACTCGAGATGTAGAAATACTAAGATGCAAGTCCAGTAACGTACACTGGAAACGGTGCCACCGACAGCAAGCTGCAATAAAAGCCTGCAGAAAACCAAGCCCAGCTCTTCTGAACAACAAACACACTTTGACCTTCAAGCAGAAGCTTTCTGTTTCTCAGCCTGGACAAGACAGCAATTCAGAACAATGAAATCATAAAAGAAAGACTTCCCTGTATTGCTGCGTAATGAAAGGGGTTCTGTGCGTCTCTGGCCTGAAGCGTGCAGTGCCCCTGCGCCAGGCCTCCGCTCACCACTCCCTGCACGGTGACTGTGGCCACAGTTTGATTGGAAGAAACCCAGGAGAAGTTGCCACTGCCTCCCTCCACCTGTGGGAACAGAAAGGAAAGGGGTGCCATGAATACAGCAGTCCTGGCAACAGGAGGGGGAAAACAACCTTGTGCTCGTGGCTTAGCTGTGCAGCAGCACCAAAGGGCATTTCTGTTGCCTCTTATGCAACGCTTCCAGCAGTTCAATCTGCAGTGATGTTGAACGGCATCCAGCCAAGTAAACGGCAAACGAAACGAAGAACAAAGTGACAAATCACAGATCACAGAATGACACAGAATCACAGAATCACCCGGGTTGGAAGGGACCTCAAGGATCATGTAGTTCCAACCCCCCTGCCTGGCAGGGCCACCAAACATCCACATTCAGATCAGGTTGCCCAGGACCCCATCCAACCTGGCCTTGAACACGTCCAAGGACGGGGCATCCACAACCTCCCTGGGCAGAGGTCATGGGGGCATTGGATGCTATAGGATCCCATAGGTGACCCCCACTGCCATGGGGTCCCCAAACCCCACTGTGGATGGGTGCTCTAGGATCCCATGGGTGCCTCCCACCGCCATGGGGTGCCCTGTATCCCATGGGGTCCCCTGTATCCCACTGGGATGGATGCTCTAGGATCCCATAGGGGTCACTGGGTGCCATGGGGTCCCCTGTATCCCACAGAGATGGATGCTCTAGGATCCCATAGGGGGCACTGGGTGCCATAGGGTGCTATGGGGTCCTGCCTGGGGATGGGTGCTCTAGGATCCCATAGGTGCCCCCCACCACCATGGGGTGCCCTGTATCCCAACAGGATGGATCCTATAGCATCCCATAGGTGCCATTGGGTGCCATGGGGTCCCATGACATTAGGGTTAGAACTTCCCCCTAACATCCAACCTAAATCTTCCCTCCTTCAACTTGGATCCATTTCCCCTCGTCCTGCTGTTATCAGCCCTTGTGAAGAGTTTACTCCCCTCCTGGATGTAGGTTCCCTTCAGGTATTGATAGGCTGCAATGAGGTCACCCCGCAGCCTTCTCTTCTCCAGGCTGAACAAGCCCAACTCCCTCAGCCTGTCCTCATAGGGGAGGTGCTCCAGCCCCCTGATCATCTTAGTCGCCCTCCTCTGGACCCTTTCCAAAATCTCAATGTCTTTCTTGTACTGAGGGCTCCACACCTGGACACAGTACTCCAGATGGGGCCTCACAAGAGCCGAGTAGAGAGGGACAATCACCTCCCTGTCCCTGCTGGCCACCCCTCTCCTGATGGAGCCCAGGATCCCATTTGCCTTTTGAGCTGCCAGAGCGCACTGCTGGCTCATGTTCAGTCTCTCGTCCATCAGGACCCCCAGGTCCTTCTCTGCCGAGCTGCTCTGCAGTCCCACTCCTCCCAGCCTGTACAGGTGCCTGGGGTTCTTCCGGCCCAAATGCAAAACCTTGCACTTTGCCATGTTGAACCTCATCAGGTTCACCCCAGCCCAGCCCTCCAGCCTGTCGAGCAGCAGAGAGGAAGAAGGAGAGAGGAAGAAGGGAAGGGAAGGGAAGGGAAGGGAAGGGGAGGGACGAGCGCTGGGGGACAGGAATGGGGCATTTCTGGGGAAAGGAAAGCAGCACGTGGGCTTGTCAGCGAGACACGGATGCTGCAGAGGGAGGCAGGCAGCTAGCAGAGGAACTGAGCCGGGAGCTCCCAGAACAAGGAGGCCGTCCCAGCTCCCCAAAGCACACCGGACTTCACCTGGAGCTGGTGCTGATGCAGCACTCCTGCAGGGTGCCACGGGAACGCGAGCAGAGGAGAGGAGAGCGTGATGGGGGGGAACATCTTCACCTCCTGCTCACGGCTGATCGCTGCGGGGAAGGGAGCAGCAGAGCCATCCTGCAAACACGGGGACAAAAGGAAAAGCCCTTTCCATCGGAGCATCCAGAAGACAAACTGCTGGTCTCACAGCAAATCCAGCCTGAATGCAGAATCCCCATGGAAGAGATCGCTGCCACGGCCACAAGCTTAAAAAGCACACAGGTGGAATCAAGTGTTTCTTTTGGGGGATTGCAATCCAAACAACTGCACTGCGCTGCACTGCGGCCCACAAAACACTTTGTAGAAAGTTAAAGGCAGGAGTCTGGCTGTATTTAAGTTGTCTCCTTCATGCATTTAATTTCCTTCCCAGGTGCTGAGGCCAGTTGGCACAGTGTGCATTGCTATGAAACCCATCAACTTCAGCTTGCCTTTCTAACTGCCTGCTTTCTCACTTTTCTAAGGGTCAGTTTTTCCCTCTCGGATGCTCCCAGCTCACCAGCTGCAGGAGTTGCATACAAAGGCCTTGTGGGGAGTAACTCAGGTTGTAGCAGGACAAATACAGCACAGCTCCAATCACAGAGCAGCTCGTTTCCCATGGATGTGAGCAGCGCTAGGACACAACCCAAGGGACTGAAGAAACATTCTGCAGAAAAAGCCTGAAGAGCCTGCAGCCAGGAGGGGAGGCAGCTCTTGGGCAGGGGAGATGAG
>NW_024969319.1:0-1099 GCF_019238085.1 Lagopus leucura | reverse complement strand
TGTCGCCCCTGTCACGGACATAGATTGATCTGGTCAACTCCGTGACAATGAGCCAGCAATGTGCCCAGGTAGCCAAGAAAGCAAATGACGTCCTGCGATGTATAAGGAATAGTGTTGCTCCTAGAAGCAGGGAAGTGATCATCGCACTACACTCAGCTCTAGTGAGACTACACCTCGAGTGATGTGTTCATTGACTCATTGATGCCCTGGAGCATGTCCAGAGAAGAGAAACAAAGCTGGTAGAGGATCTAGAGCTTAAGATTTATGAGAAGTGGCTAAGGGAATTGCGATTCTTTAGCCTCAAGAGGAGGAGGCTCAGGGGAGATCTTATCTCTCTCTACAAGTACCTAAAAAGAGGTGGTGGTGAGGTGGGTATTGGCTTCTTCTCCTGTGTAACTAGCGATAGAACTAGAGGAATGCCCTCAAGATGTGCCAGGGAAGATTCAGGTTGCATACTTGGAAAAATTGCTTCTCCAAAAGAGTGGTCAGGCACTAGAACAGGGCTAACAGATCCTCCTGGACAATATGCTCGATCACATAAAGAATGAGCATGTGATCCGAGACAGCCAGCATGGCTTCACCAAAGGAAGGTCATGCCTAACTAATCTTGTGGCCTTCTATGATGGAGTGACGGCATTGGTGGACGAAGGGAAGGCGACCGATGTCATTTACCTGGACCTGAGCAAGGCCTTTGACATGGTCCCCCACCACATCCTCATCTCCAAATTGGAGGGAAGTGGATTTGATGGGTGGACGACCCGATGGATAAGCAATTGGTTGAAAGGCCGCAGACAGAGGGTGGTGGTCAATGGCTCTATGTCCAGGTGGAGGCCGGTAACAAGTGGTGTCCCCCAAGGGTCTGTCTTGGGACCGGTGCTCTTTAACATCTTTATTAATGACATCGATGAGGGAATTGAGTGCACCCTCAGCAAGTTTGCTGACGACACCAAGCTGAGTGGTGCGGTTGATACGGTGGAAGGAAGGGATGCCATTCAGAGGGACCTCGACAGGCTGGAGGGCTGGGCTCGGGTGAACCTGATGAGGTTCAACACGGCAAAGTGCAAGGTTTTGCATTTGGGCCGGAAGAACCCCAGGCACC
>NW_024969318.1:0-3395 GCF_019238085.1 Lagopus leucura | reverse complement strand
GAGTATGGAAAACCTCGGGCTGAGCATTGCACCTTCCTTCAACTTGCTCTCTGGCCGTCACTCTGACCTGAGCTCAATCAAGCCACCAGCAGCACCAGCGTCTGCACAGCAACTGAGTGGCGGCAGCAGCACCAGTGCCTGGGTGACCTCGAAGGCTTTGTGACATCACTGACATCACAACTGGGAGGGTTCTTAGCAGGGAAGCAGGGCGTGGCGAGCCAGATTTCATGGCTTGCTTCTCCCATGGCTGTAGCCCCACTGGGATGGAGTTACAGCGTCACTGGATAAAGCAAGAGAATCCCGGAATCGTAGAATCATGGAATGGCCCGGGTTGAAAAGGAGCACAGCAATCATCTAGTTTCAACCCCCCTGCTGTGTGCAGGGTCACCAACCAGCAGACCAGGCTGCCCAGAGCCACATCCCCGGCCTTGAATGCCTCCAGGGATGGGGCACCCACAGCCTCCTTGGGCAACCTGTTCCAGTGCTTTGCCACCCTCCGAGTGAAAAGCTTCCTCCTAATATCTAACCTACACCTCCCCTGTCTCCGTTTAAAGCCATTTCCCCTTGTCCTATCACTATCCACCCTTGTACATAGCCATTACCCCTCCTGTTTGTATGCTCCCTTCAAGTACTGGAAGGCCCCAGTGTGGTCTCCTCGGAGCCTTCTCTTCTCCAAGCTAAACAAGACCGGTTCCCTCAACCTTTCTTCATAGGAGAGGTGCTGCAGCCCTCTGATCATCTCAGTGGCCCTCCTCTGGACTCCTCTGAGAGCTCGGAGTCTTTCTTGTGCTGGGGGCCCCAGGCCTGGAAGCAGTACTACTCCAGATGGGGCCTCACAAGAGCCGAGTAGATGGGGACAACCACCTCCCTCTCCCTGCTGGCCACCCCTCTTCCAGTGCAGCCCAGCATAGACTTGGCCTTCCGGGATACAAGCGCACACTGCTGGCTCGTGTCCAGCTTCTTGTCTACCAGGACCCCCAAGTCCTTCCCCACACGGCTGCTCTCAAGAGGTTCTTCGCCCAGTCTCTGTAAACACCTGGGATTGCCCCGGCCCAAGTGCAACACCTTTCACGTGGGCCCACTTCTCCAGCCTGTCCGCGTCCCTCTGGATGGCTTCCCTTTCCTCCAGCATACAGACTGCACCACTCAGCTTGGTGTCATCAGTGCTGTGGGTGCACTCAGTGCCATCGTCTGTGTTGCTGATAAACACGTTGAAAAGCAACAACGCCTGAGGGACGCCGCTTGTGACCCGCCACCCTGACACAGAGCCACTGATCGCAACCCTTTGGCTGCGACCAGCCAACAAATTCTTATCCACCAAACCGTCCATCCTTCACACCCATGCCTCCCCAATTTGGACAGAAGGATGTGGTGAGGGGCCATGTCAAAGGCTTTGCAGAAGTCCAGGTAGATGACATCCGTTGCCCTTCCCACGACAACCGATGCCATCACTCCATCACAGAAGGCCACCAGATTGGTCAGGCAAGATCTGCCCTTGGTGAGGCCATGCTGGCTGTCTCGGATCACCTCTTTATCTCGTATGAGCCTTAACATAGCTTCTCGGAGGATCTGCTCCATGATCTTCCCAGGCACACAGGTGAGGCTTGCCGGTCTGCTGTTCCCCGGGTCATCCTTTCTTCCTTTCTGGAAAATGGGAGCAATGGTTCCCTTTTTCCAGTCACCGGGCATTTCACCCATCAGCCACGAGTTCTCAGATCTGATGGGGAGCGGCTCGGCAACCAAAGAGCAACTGATGTTCATCCACCCGGATTTGTTCAAAGCGTTTGACACTGTCCCACACAACATCCTGGTCACCAGATTGGATTTGATGGATGGACCACTTGCTGGATAAGGAACTGGCTGGATGGTCACACTCAGAGTAGCGGTCAATGGCTCAGTGCCCAAGAGGAGACAGGTGACAAGGGGTGTTCCTCAGAGACCGCTGCTGGGTCTGGTGCCCTTTAACATCCTTGTAGGTGACACGGACAGTGGGATTGAGCACGCCCTCAGCAAGTTTGCAGACGACACCAAGCTGAGTGTTGCAGTTGACACGCCAGAGGGAAGGGATGCCATCCAGAGGGGACTGGGCAGGCCCGAGGGATGAGTCCAGGCCAACCTCATGATGTTCAGCAAAGCCATGAGCAAGGTCCTGCGCTTGGCCGGATCAGATCCTGGGCAGCCTGACGATGCTGTGCATGTCCCTGTTTGTTGCAGGGGACTTGGAATAGGTGACCTTTGAAAGCCCCTTGCAACCCTGAGGAATCTCTGATGATTCCATGATAAGAAATTCTTTGCCGCAAGGGTGGTGAGACACTGGAACAGGTTGCCCAGAGAGGCTGTGGATGCCCCTTCTCTGGAGGCGTTCTAGGCCAGGCTGGATGGAGCTCTGAGCAACCTGGTCTAGAGGGAGGTGTCTCTGCCTATAGCAGGAGGGTTGGAACCAGGTGGTCATGAAGGTCCCTTCCAACCCAAACCGTCCTGTGATCTGCCTGTCCGCTGGGGCTCAGCAGGCTGTGATCCAAAATGCTCAGTAAGGAGTATCTGTGCCAGCACAGGGATGTTGCTGACCTATGCTTGCCCTCAGTGCTGTGTCCATGGGCAGTAGGGCTGGGTGGTATTACCAGCAGTCAGCGGCACTCTTTGGTGTTCAGCTTTCTTTGTGTTAAAAATATGCTTGATGCGTTCAGACCAGACAGTTTTGGAGTACTACTGAAAATGTCTTTCCTTTGGGCTACAGTTCACTATTTCAGGCACCACGGTGTTCAGAAAAGAACTCCTTACCAGAAAATGAGGTGGAAAGAAGTCATTACTTTAGAATCACCCTCTCTCATGCTGCAAGAGAACGAGAGAAAGCCAGCGCACGCTTTTGTTCTAATAAAAGCAAACATATTCATTCTAGAAATAATGATATTGAGCAGTCGTAATAATATTGTGTTGGGGGATATTGTTTAATGAGACCTGTTGGTGATGGTGGGATGGTGGAACTGAATGATCTTGTAGGTCTTTTCCGGCTTTCTGGATTCTGTTTCCTTCCGGCCTTGTTTTTTGTGGAGTTCGGGATGGCTTCCTGCTCGTTTCCCGTGCTGCAGCCATGCCATCCCTGTGCGCAGTCATGGCACAGGTGTCTTGGTGCCTTGGCCGGATCCCCCTCAGTTTACAGCTGCTCTGGAGCTACTTGGGACGTGCTGGTATGCAGAGAAAAGTCTCTGTTTTCTTCCCCATCTTCTCAGGATTTTGCCGTCTCTCGGCTCCTGGGAAGATACTCCTGCAGGTAGCGGTGTTTGGTATGTTTCAGGTATATCTTCATCAAGGCAGGGTTTGCCTTCAGTTGGCAGAGCAGCTTGCAGCGTTTGCAGGAGCGGTTCTGGCAGTATGTCTCTGGGGCAGCTGAGAGT
>NW_024969317.1:795-1774 GCF_019238085.1 Lagopus leucura | reverse complement strand
TGGGGTCTGGGATAAGAGGGGGCGGGGGGCTGGGATCTGGGATCTGGGAGGGGGGATCTGGGGGAAATAGGGGGATCCTGGGACCTGGTGTGGGTTCCAATGGAACCCAGTTTGACCTGGTGGGGTCTGATGGGATCTGGTGGGGAACTGATGGGACCTGGTAGGATCCAGTGGGACTGGGTGGGATCCGATGGGACCCAGTGGGATCTGATGGGATCCGGTAGGATTCAGTGGGACCCGGTGGGATCTAGTGGGACCTGGTGGTATTCAATGGAACCCGGTTTGACCTGGTGGGGTCTGATGGGATCCGGTGGGGAGCTGATGGGACCTGGTGGGATTTAATGGGATCTGGTTGGATGTGGTGGGATCCAATGGGACCTGGTTTGACCTGGTGGGATCTAATAGGACCCGGTGGGATCTGATGGGATCCGATGGGATCCAATGGGGCCTGGTTTGACCTGGGGGGATCTGATGGGACCTGATGGGACCTGGTGGGATCCAATGGAACCTGGTTTGCCTTGGGGGGATCTGATGGGACCTGGTGGGGTTCTGATGGGACCTGGTGGGATCCGGTGGGATCCAACGGGACGTGGTTTGCCTTGGGGGGATCTGATGGGATCTGGTAGGATCAAATGGGATCCAATGGGACCTGGTTTGACCTGGGGGGATCTGATGGGACCTGGTGGGGATCTGATGGGACCTGGTGGGGATCTGATGGGACCTGGTGGGATCCGGTGGGATCCAATGGGACGTGGTTCTCCTTGGGGGGATCTGATGGGATCTGATGGGATCTGGTAGGATCAAATGGGATCCAGTGGGACCTGGTTTGACCTGGGGGGATCTGATGGGATCTGGTAGGATCAAATGGGATCCAATGGGATCTCGTTTGACCTGGGGGGATCTGATGGGATCTGGTAGGATCCAATGGGATCCAATGGGACCTGGTTTGACCTGGGGGGATCTGATGGGACCTGGTGGG
>NW_024969317.1:0-695 GCF_019238085.1 Lagopus leucura | reverse complement strand
GGGGGGATCTGATGGGATCTGGTAGGATCAAATGGGATCCAATGGGATCTCGTTTGACCTGGGGGGATCTGATGGGATCTGGTAGGATCAAATGGGATCCAATGGGACCTGGTTTGACCTGGGGGGATCTGATGGGACCTGGTGGGATCCGGTGGGATCCAATGGGACGTGGTTCTCCTTGGGGGGATCTGATGGGGATCTGATGGGATCTGGTAGGATCAAATGGGATCCAGTGGGACCTGGTTTGACCTGGGGGGGATCTGATGGGGGCATCTGATGGGGATCTGATGGGATCCGGTGGGATCCGGTGGCATCCATTTGGATCTGGTGGAAGCCGGTTGGGATCAAATGGGGCCCGGTTGGGATCCAGCGGGATCCAATGGGATCCGTGCTCCGTGCACAGGCAGCAACATGCTGATGGTGGGGGTGCACGGCCCGAAGACGCCGTGCGAGGAGGTGTACGTGAAACACGTGGGCAACCGGCTGTACAACGTCACCTACACCGTGAAGGAGAAGGGAGAATACGTCCTCATCCTGCGCTGGGGCGACGACAGCGTCCCGGGGAGCCCCTTCAGGGTCACCGTGCCCTGAGGGAGCTTTGGGGAGAAAAAGGGCGGAATTGGGCAAAAAGAGCAACGGGAGTGACAATAAAAACACTGCGATCGCAGGGCGAGTTGTGGTCGTTCAGGGGGTGG
>NW_024969316.1:0-1012 GCF_019238085.1 Lagopus leucura | reverse complement strand
AACTGCTAATGAAAAAGAAATAAATCCAAAGGTGCGAGCAGGGGAAGAAAACTGGGTGGACTCGGAATTACTTCCTTAACAATAACTGTCCAAGGAGGGAGTGAAGCTGCAAAACAGGGACAGTTATCCCCCCATGCCTTTAGAAAGGATAATGGGTCTAAAGGCTGTAATACAAACATTGGTTAAGATGGTTTTCTGGGACTCTATGTCACCCTATAACACTCCAGTTTTGCCATTACAGAAGGCAAATAGCACCTATCGACTGGTACAAGATCCAAGAGAAATTAATGAAATAGTTCTCAAGTGACCCCCCTGCTTCCTAACCCCTGTAATGTAATGAGTCAAATCCCACACAGACACAAATGGTTCAGTGTAACAGACCTCAAAGATGCTTTTGGGACCTGTATTTTAGACTCAGAGAGTCAAGATCTTTTTGCCCTTGAATGAGAGGATCCAAAAATGCAACAAAAATAGCAAGAGAGGTGGATTGCTTTACCCCAAGGGTACATAGAATCGCCTAATTTATTTTTATTATATTTTATGTATTATATTATTATAGATATTATATATTGTATTATTATGTATTATTTTATATACATTATATATTTTATATTTTATTTTTGTTTTAACTAATTCAGTGCTGGAGAAAGTCTTGGAAAAGTTTCAGGTTGAAGAGGAGGTGAAGCTGTTTCAGTATGTAGATGATTTGCTGAGTTGTGGAAAAGAGGAGTCTAAAGTAAGAGACTAAGTAAAACTCTGAATTTCTTGGGAATATGGGCTAGGGCTGTTTGAACTGTAGTATGTGGAAAAAGAAGTCAGATACCTTGGGCATGTGATTTCTGAAGGGAAATGGAGAGTTCTGAAGGAATTCAGGGCACTGTGCAGCTTCATTTGCCCAGGACAAAGAGGGAGCGGCAAAAGTTTCTAGGTTTGATTGCATTCTGTATTTTGTGAATAGAAGAATATGTACAAGAAACAAAGATTGTATCTCCAACTATCACAGGGAGAACCC
>NW_024969315.1:0-1140 GCF_019238085.1 Lagopus leucura | reverse complement strand
TTTGTTTGCTTTGAGCCAGCTGTTCTCTACAGCATGGCCACAAGTAAGGCCTTCAGCCAGGCTTGTCAAAAATAATGCTGCTTTGTGTCTGGTGAGCCTCGTAAGGTCTTGAAAAAGATGAGCGTGGCATCCTGAAAAGATCAGTGTCTGTCAGTGCCTGTTTGTACACTCAGAAGTGCACGTCACGTGAAAGTCTTAGTCCTAAGACTTGTAAAATCTGGCAGGAAAAACTATTAACATTGAAACTATTGATTCCCATAGAGATGCTTGCATAGTGTAGTGATTCTGGTTTGTGTATTCAGCTGCACAGCTTTTCCATCTGCTAGTTGTTTTGCTTTTTCTTGAATATATGACTCTTAGAATGTTACTGGTTTGGTTTTAAAAAGTTAACATAAACAAGAAAGCTCCCTTTCAGTAAGGGATCACATTCAGTAAGCTTGTCATGTTCTAAAAGACTGTTTAGTGTTTCAGGTTAGGAGAGACAGTTCAGCAAGTGATTCGTGTGCACGCAGTTGATTGCAAATATCAGTCTTTAGAACTACAGAGCACCAGATGAAGCGTGTTAGAACTGCGAGTTTACTTTACCTTTGCCTTAAAGAAAAATGGTGGGTTTGGGGAAGAAGCCAGTAAGTTCTTGTTTTAGTTCAGTTCATTTCTTGTTTCTGTTACAAAGGAAGACATTCATGTGTTAAGTGCATAACCAAATGAACTTTGTTGTTAAAGGGAGAGACAGCGCTTGACCTTGCAATTCAAACTCAGAATCGCTTCGTCATTTATATGTTAATGGAGGAAGGAAGAATGAGAAGCAAAAGGAATAACAGGTTACTGAGAATAATGGAGAAATACGAGGTAATGTCACTAATGGAAGGAAAGCTTCAGCGTTCCGTGTTCAGAATAATATGTAACTTACCTCCATTCCGACAACAGGATCTTCTAGGCTTCCAAACCTGGACACTCAAAAATGAAATGTTTTAGAAGCACCTTCCTGTTCTTTGGGTGTTTGTTCCCCCCTTTCCTCTTCCCCCTCCCCCCCCATTGACTGTGTTGTGGGCCATAGGATACGTAATGAACTTAAGTTCTGATTCTTGGCTTTTGAAAGGATGCCTGCTTCTCTTCCTGCTGGTTGGGATGGATCTGTCT